>NC_074680.1:20379616-20574160 GCF_029448725.1 Salvelinus fontinalis
GTTGTAGAAATGCACTCCACCTCAGCCTCTCTTCCTGCCATTCTCTGGCACTTCCCCAGGAAGCATCTGCTTTTCTCTGACAAAGAAACACTGCCGCAGAACCTAAATAATAGTAATTTACTTAGTAGACAATGAATACTCTGTATATCCCAAATGGGGTCCCCACTGAATGCCTCACTAAGTCAAGTTGCTATACAATGACACAATGACTTTCTGAGTTTCGTGTTTTAGGGTTGATAAAAATCAAAGCACACATTAGCGAGGGTCTATTCCCTGAGGGAATTAATCATAAGTCTGCTTTTTATCATCACATCCTGATACCAGGACAGTATCAGCAGGCTGGCATATCCTCTCACAAGTTTCAAGTTGGATCTCAGCACCTATTTGTGACACTGGTTCTTTTCTTTATTTTGCAAGCCTTTTCTGTGAAGGAAAACTTCCTGCATCTCCCACAACAAAAAGTGAAGCTCGCCTGGTGATCTCATGGGGAAATACTATCAAAGCGCTAAATCATTTAAATTACTGGAGTTATTGTGCTGATATGACTAGAGTACATTAGTGTATTTTTCTAACAACTCATCTGCCAGTCCTTGAATCTTAGGCTGCTGTATACTTTTATGACAACGATAATGTGTTTAAAAGTTGCTAATGTTTGGATGTGCCACCACCCCCTCTGCAGAGGAAGTGGATGGCTGTATCAAGTCTAAGCACGCTTCCTGTGCTTGTTATCTTGGGAGGACCTCTCAGGGTAAGCTAAGAAAGTAGCAGGAAAATTTGTATCGTCAGCCAGTCCATTACAGGGGAGGCTAGCAGGAGGACCATCATCAGTCTGACTGAGCACCACTGTCATCAGATCGATTGGTGCAAGCGGGGAGAATGGAGTACTACTGGATATGCCTGTGGAGCGTCTTGGGGGTGGGTCTGTGTGTTCCTGATGATGAACACTATACTCTTCATATGAATCCTCTCAACTTCGACAAAGCTTTAGAAGCCTGTCTGCCTGCCAGTTTCCTAACTAAAGTGGCCAGTATGGAGGAAGCCACGAAGATTTTGAAAGTTATCGCGAACATGCCATCCACAGAAGGTACATTTGAGTTTTGGGTGGGTTTGAGGAAAGAAAAGTTGGATTGTGTGAAAAATGACACACCTCTGAAAGGTTTTAAATGGACAGTTGATAGCAGCAGTGACACAAAACTGGATCAGTGGAAGTCTTTGCCCATACCAACCTGCACGGTTATACACTGTGTATTTCTCTCAGGTGAGTTTAATGGAACTGAGATAGTGAACTGGGGGTTTGTTCCCAGTACCTGTAAGACAAATCGTCCATTCATTTGTAAACAACGTGATGAAAATATGCCTTTCATGGACCAGTGTCTTACCCCACACATACTGGAGGCCCGACCACTCAGGCCAGACCCAAATAATCCTCATAAACTGGATATAGAATGTTTGTCTGGGCAATTGTTTAAACTGACTTGCTCTGCAACAACTCTGAAATGGAAACGTGATGATGGATCGGCTATAGATGGCATTTGTGCTTCGTGCAAAGCAGGTTATGTGAGAGATGGGTCTGGAAACTGTGTGGACAATGATGAATGCAGAGATCAGCCCTGCAAAGGCCAGTGTGTCAACACTGAGGGTTCTTACCTCTGTAAATGCCGTGATAAAAATGGAAATCTTCAAGACGAGGGCTCAGTGTCGTGCAATGAACTATCAGTACCTACCTTTACTCCTGAAGGAAGTGACACCTATTTGGTCCAAGACCACACTCCCACTCCCAAGCCAACAATTCAGGAGGGGTCTCTTATCATCTTTCTGCCAGACCAACCTACTCCCACTTCCCCTACAGATGACATTGAGATAGTGGACAAGAGTGGAGAACAAGCCAAAATCTTCATAACTGTGCTGATAGCAGTGATGACCTTGGTCGTTCTGGTGGTCGTGGTGTTGGCTACTGTGAAGTGCTGTCTCAGGAGGCGATCGCAGAAACTGGCCATGAACACTGCAGAGAAAATGGCAGTAAAGAGGGCAGAGGCCTCGAAGGAAAAATACTCCCTGGAAAACACAAATGAGAAGGAGGCAACTTAAGCAGAAGTGTGAACGGAGGTCACAGCAGACTCAGACAACCTGAAGATTTATAATTGACAATATATGAGACTTATTTCAGTTCATACTCATCACTATCTTACAGTTAGTTGTCAATAAGCACTTGAATAACATTTCTTCATAGAAAGGATTGACCACTACTTAGACAATACAATGTTAATTTTCACTGCAGTAGTGAAAATGAAAGCTTTGGATATTATTTTATTTTGAGGATGTGTATGTGGGCTCACATTTCTTCATAGTATTTGCTAGGCCTTTCTGTTTATTTAGTTGTTGTTTAGTTGTATATACTGTATGTGGTGTGTGTGTATATATAAGGCATCATGTAACATATGAAGATGAATTTGATGCTTCAGTATTTTGGAAGTTTCTAGTCCTGATATAAAGGATCACAGTCTCTGCCCATGGCTTAAAATGTTGAGCCCATATTAACCTAGCTAGTTCTTTCTCAGATCAAAAGAAAGACCCTATCTTGTCAATAGATCAACTGATTTTAAAAGCAATGATTTTATTATAATCGAAAATAAAGGTTGAATGAATTATGAGCAAACAGACACTATGGGTAGGTTTATCTTCTAGCCTACAGAAGCCCGAGTAAATATGCACCAAAGAGAGGACTGCTGATAAGAGATGACTTGGCTGCTCTATCCGGACCAGAATGTGGTCGTTGTGCCAATGGTAAACAAGTTTTCCTGTTGCTGTCTGCCTGAGAGATGTAAAAGCAAAAATCACTGCTGCTGTTTTCACTTGAACTTACACAATGAATAATGAATCATAGAGACTGAGCATAAATCTGAACTTAAACTCTGCATCAATCTCCTTTTACTCTTCAAGAAATCTGGAATAAATTAATCATAGGCAGCAGGGTTCAACACTTTTTTTGTATGTGCTCACGCCAGAGGTGGGACCAAGTCACTATTATTCAAGTCACAAGCAAGTCTCAAGTCACAAGGTCCAAGTTTCAAATAGAATGGGTCAAGTCTTGAATCAAGTCCAAGTCATACATTTTAAGAGCAAGTCACAAGTTCAAGTCAAGTGGAAAAAATCGATACATGCAACTACAAATCGAGACCGTGGGACTAAACGTTCTATCTGATATTTTTGTCAAAAATGAGTTAGTCAGATATAATACATCTTTAAATGGTTCTTCATATGTCTGTGAAATTAGAAGTACATTTTAAGTGAAAGAAATGAAAAACTAGATAGTTCTATCGGCATTAACCCATTAGAACTTGACACTATAAAGTTATATCTGCAATACAATCACAAGCCTGAACAAATCTAGACGAACCAATCACAAGACGTCTTTGCCATCTCACTCTAAGTATGGTCTAGGCCAGTGGTTCCCAACCTTTTTCACTTACTGTACCGCCAACTAAATTTTGCTCTGCCGGAGTACCCCAGAAGTACCCCCTCATGTGTCTTTTACCAGTTGGCCTACTGTAGGGGTACTTGAGTCTTCTCAAGTACCCCCTGTGGATAGACCAAGTACATACAGAGGTCCTAGTACCCCTGGTTCGGAACCACTGGTCTAGGCTAATCTAGCCAGCAATAATGGCACACAAGGAACAAAAAAACACTGTCATAAATCTTAAAGTAATGATGTTGTCACCATCATCAACTAAGTAAAATACACATGCCTAAAGCCAACAAATAAAAACAGTTGAAAGTATCCTGATAAATGCCAGTTCGTTCAATCACATTAATCTCTCTTCTCCGCCTATCTGCCTGCCTTTCTATCTGTCTTGACTTGAGCTATTGCTAGTGAAGTTCAACATCTTATTAAATCTTCACAGGGTCTGCCCCAAAGCTGTCCCTAACGAACTTGTCACATTGTATCAACTAGCCCAGTGATTGCTTACCAGGGATATAGGAGAGACTAAACCCTCTTGCTTCGCCTCTTCCTCTCTGCTGAAACTACACTGCTCAAAAAAATAAAGGGAACACTTAAACAACACAATGTAACTCAAAGTCAATCACACTTCTGTGAAATCAAACTGTCCACTTAGGAAGCAACACTGATTGACAATAAATTTCACATGCTGTTGTGCAAATGGAATAGACAAAAGGTGGAAATTATAGGCAATTAGCAAGACACCCCCCAAAACAGGAGTGATTCTGCAGGTGGTGACCACAGACCACTTCTCAGTTCCTATGCTTCCTGGCTGATGTTTTGGTCACTTTTGAATGCTGGCGGTGCTCTCACTCTAGTGGTAGCATGAGACGGAGTCTACAACCCACACAAGTGGCTCAGGTAGTGCAGTTCATCCAGGATGGCACATCAATGCGAGCTGTAGCAAAAAGGTTTGCTGTGTCTGTCAGCGTAGTGTCCAGAGCATGCAGGCGCTACCAGGAGACAGGCCAGTACATCAGGAGACGTGGAGGAGGCCGTAGGAGGGCAACAACCCAGCAGCAGGACCGCTACCTCCGCCTTTGTGCAAGGAGGTGCACTGCCAGAGCCCTGCAAAATGACCTCCAGCAGGCCACAAATGTGCATGTGTCAGCATATGGTCTCACAAGGGGTCTGAGGATCTCATCTCGGTACCTAATGGCAGTCAGGCTACCTCTGGCGAGCACATGGAGGGCTGTGCGGCCCCACAAAGAAATGCCACCCCACACCATGACTGACCCATCGCCAAACCGGTCATGCTGGAGGATGTTGCAGGCAGCAGAACGTTCTCCACGGCGTCTCCAGACTCTGTCACGTCTGTCACGTGTTCATGTGCTCAGTGTGAACCTGCTTTCATCTGTGAAGAGCACAGGGCGCCAGTGGCGAATTTGCCAATCTTGGTGTTCTCTGGCAAATGCGAAACGTCCTGCACGGTGTTGGGCTGTAAGCACAACCCCCACCCGTGGACGTCGGGCCCTCATACCACCCTCATGGAGTCTGTTTCTGACCGTTTGAGCAGACACATGCACATTTGTGGCCTGCTGGAGGTCATTTTGCAGGGCTCTGGCAGTGCACCTCCTTGCACAAAGGCGGAGGTAGCGGTCCTGCTGCTGGGTTGTTGCCCTCTTATGGCCTCCTCCACGTCTCCTGATGTACTGGCCTGTCTCCTGGTAGCACCTCCATGCTCTGGACACTACGCTGACAGACACAGCAAACCTTTTTGCTACAGCTCGCATTGATGTGCCATCCTGGATGAACTGCACTACCTGAGCCACTTGTGTGGGTTGTAGACTCCGTCTCATGCTACCACTAGAGTGAGAGCACCGCCAGCATTCAAAAGTGACCAAAACATCAGCCAGGAAGCATAGGAACTGAGAAGTGGTCTGTGGTCACCACCTGCAGAATCACTCCTGTTTTGGGGGGTGTCTTGCTAATTGCCTATAATTTCCACCTTTTGTCTATTCCATTTGCACAACAGCATGTGAAATTTATTGTCAATCAGTGTTGCTTCCTAAGTGGACAGTTTGATTTCACAGAAGTGTGATTGACTTGGAGTTACATTGTGTTGTTTAAGTGTTCCCTTTATTTTTTTGAGCAGTGTATATCACTGGAGAAAGCATTCGAGCGAACGAAACAGAGCCCCTCTATGCTTGCCCATGTAACTGATGCTGCCAGTACAGAAATAGTATGACATGCTATCAGTGGCGATTTTAGCATGTAAATGTTGGTGGGGCAAACAAAAATATTTTTTTTAGATGCATGCCAGCAAAGCCACTACACAATACTAAACAATATTTCCACTATAATGGTTACAAATGGTGCCTACAAACTAATAGGGCTTACATAAAGCTGTCCTTACCACTGCTACACCTGGCTATCAGTGGAGCCTTGTCTGGCAGCGAAACAGTTCATTCAGCCTCATTTACTGCCTTTAAAAAAAACATAGCTGATATGCCTGACTTGCTAAACAAATATGGTTTCTACTGACAGCTGAGATGTACAAACTATGGCATAAGGGGAAGAGGAGCGGATAAGAGGCAATCCGTATTTTTGATTAAGACATTAATGAGCGACCTAGGATGGACGTAGTCAATATAACTATTTGTTCAGCACTTTTGAAATGTATGGTGATAGAATTCAGAACATGGGCCGTTCTTACAGTATTCTCCCTGTACACCAAGTCAGAACTGTTACAATATTTGACGATGACATTTCTCTACAACTGGCTATTGGCTACATGTGCCCCACCAAGTTAGAACAGTAGGCGAATTATGAGGAGAAAAGGGACCAAATTATTTAGGTAAGGCACATGGTCTACTAACAGCTTACTACACAACATTCTGTAGCTAAGAAGGTAATACTATCTCCCTAGCATATTACATAATTTATGCAGCAGCATACAAAACATTTTTGGACTTGTCGTGCTGTGCTCACTTGAACAAGAAGGTGGCCCTCTTGTGGGCTCTAGAAAGTTGGATAACAGTTCAAAATTATTTTCCGTATTTTCACAATTGGAGTTTGTTTTTTCAGAGTTTCCAGTTGTCTTGAACTCACTGAAGTCTGAGATTTCCCAGGTCCGAATTTCCAGTTTTGAACTCGGCAGAAGTCATGCCGGATTAATAGCATGGCCAATGTATTCAAACTTTTCTGGCCCATGGTGTTACACACCGAAGTCGACCGACTGCCCCACCACAAGGAGTCGCTAGACCATGATGAGACAAGGACATCCCAGCCGGCCAAACCCTCCCCTAACCCGGATGACGCTGGGACAATTGTGCACCGTGCCATGGGTCTCCCGGGCGCAGCCGGTTATGACGCAGCCTGGGATCGAACCCGGGGCTGCAGTGGCGCCTTAGCACTCATTGTTGAATTTGCGATTTCCAACTTGTTGTGTAATGTTTATGTCAAATGGCTGATGAGCACCGTTACGTTTTATCTATAATTTCTATTCATATGACAAGGATTGAAAGGATTTGCCAGTAGATTGTTGACTTGATGCATGATGATGATTGCTTGTCTAGCCTGCTAGCTAAGATGTTGAAAGTATGACGTTGACATGATAAATCCAATCAAAGCTAAGGTAGATATGACATGATTTGACGTCATTTTATCTGTGGCCAATGACCTTGAGCCATCTTGGATGGGCACTTCTAATGTAAGTCTATGGCAGCACCTAGGGGGCTTGAATTTTCGAGCTCCAGCCGTAGATTTTGTGGTGAGGTAGTGTCCCCATGAATGACAGAATACTGAGCCAATCATGGCACAACTAGAGAACATTACCAACCCCTACTCTCCATATTTTCCGCTGGCTGACCCACTACCACAAAAAGCACTGAGCTAGGCTGAAACACATGCATTTTGGAGCTGCCTTACTCAAGAAAGCAAAAAAAGAGACCATGTTTGTATGCAGCTTTATTAACGCAACATTTTTTTTTACATTGTTTGCAAACGGATATGTCACACCTATTGATGCCAAAATAACATGCAAAATTGAAAATATATATTTTTTCTAAACAGGTGGGGCTCAAAACAGATGGAGCTCTGCCCCACCTGCCATGAATGACGCATCTCCACTGCATAATATTAACTTAGGCAGGCTACTCTATTTTTGCCTAGCAAAACCGGAGAGAATTAAACAAGCGATTTCTGGTCACTAATCTGGATGTGTGAGCCCATCTTTGCGCGCCAATGGTAATGACTGGTCAACAGTCAAGATGCACAACTTTTTGGTTCTGAAGCATAGTTTAGAATGTTTTAGAAACAACCATTTGTTGCAATGCTGTAGGCCTATCATGTTAGTGACCAGATCAAATAAGCAAAGGTATTGTTATAAAATTATAATGGCAGGCTACATGTAGCCTATTAAAACATGTATTAAAAAAATATACATATTTTCCCATTCAGCTTTCGCACTAGCGACCCCCGAAAATATTCTCACTGCGCTAGCTCATCCGACCTGTGTTGATTGACAGTTGGTCCAATCAGAGAGAGTGCCGAGTGTGCGTTTCGAGTCAAGTCTCAAGTTATTTTATTTTCTATCAAGTCGAGTCTCAGGTGATCAAATGTGTGACTCACGTCAGACTTGAGTCCAAGTCTTGTGACTCGAGTCCACACTCTGGCTCACACAGTGGAAATAGTATAACTACACTGCACACCGGCAGCCTCTAGTAGTGCCAGTCTGTTTCTGCTCTGTAGGCTACTTGTCATAATTGGAGGACTTTTACGCACAGTGCCACCTGGATCCATATTGCAATGATTCAAACAATAATAAGACATTCTGATTAGTCAACTTTTTAATTCAGTTCATATAAATAGTTGCAAGTAAACCAAACTAATAAATACCGAAGTAACAGCCTAGTAGGCCTAATGAACAAAACACTCAGTGGTCAAATTTATGATTTTGTTCATATCGTTTCATCACTTTATGTCCATATGCTAGGTTACAGTGTCGTTGTCCTCGAAGTGCAGATTCCATTTCTATAAGTGCTGTCACATTCCATGTTGTCTGGTTGAAATTCATCTGCACTGTAACCACGACTTTTCAGAGCCGTGGCATAGTAATCTATTGGTTCCTCCGTTGCATTGTCCATCCACCGCAGGCACCAAATTCTTTGGAACGAACGTTTGAAATTGTCTGATAAAAATCCATACAGTATAGGGTTAGCGCAGCTGTTTGCGTACCCCAAAATCACTGCGAGTTGCATGAATGTCGCGTTATGGTGCTTCACAAAGACATTAACGAGCTGTACAATGTGAAAGGGCATCCAACAGATGACAAACACGGTCACCACCATCAACACCATCAGAGTGATCTTTCTCTCCGATTTCTTACGCTGCTGCCAGCCTGCCTTCATTGCCACCACTCTCATCTTGGCGATGATGAGGATGTAACACATACAGATAGCAATGACTGGGAACAGAAAGCCCATGAGAAAGGCATAAATCACAAACACAGCCATCCACTGGTTCACTGGCTCTGGCATCTGAATGTTGCAAGCGAGCGAACCGTCCAAGTTTGGAACGGTCGTGGAAAATATAATAATGGGTAAAATTACCAGGATAGAAAACATCCAAACCCCAAAGTTGACTATTTTAGCTATTGTGGGCCTCCGGTACCGGGAGGCTTTGATGGGGTGTACAACCGCAATATATCGGTCTATGCTAAGTACAGTTAGGCAGTAAATACTCGTAAACATATTAATAGCATCAACACTCAGAACAAGTCGGCAGAGAAGGGAGCCGAAAGGCCAGTGATGAAGGAGTGAAGATGTCACCAAGAAGGGGACACTCAGCATAAGTAACTCGTCCGCGATGGCCAAATTCAGAATGTAAATATTTGTTGCCGTTTTCATTTTGGCATATCTAAAAATGACATAGATAACCATAGAGTTCCCGCACAGTCCGACCAAACAGACAACCGAGTAAATGAAGGAGATGAGGATAGCGCTGCCGTGAGACTCGTTGTACGTTCCGTTCCCAGACGAGTTGTTAATGAGGGAAAAAACGTCCTCCAGTGTTAGATTCCTGATAGAGCTGTTGATGAGCATTTTGGCAGTTTTTTCTCCAAAAAAAGTATGTCTTAAATAACCCTTCTCAAACAGTACTGTCCAGAGAACCCATCTCCTCACGGCAGTTGATCGATGGTACAGCGCGCAGACGTTGCGTTTCAGGACCATGGATAGCTACGAATGTTGTAGTCATTTGAGAGACGCAGCTTCAGACGTTGTAAAATGACGTTGCGGTGGGGCCTAGGCTAGGTCCTAATCGATATACACCACTGTAATCTGAAATAGAAATGTCGTTGAACGTCAAAACACACATTCAATTTCAACTGATTGATTGGTAAATTGCTGCAGAGCCGACGCACAATAGTTTTCGTCGTATCAGCAATTTTACAATTTCATTAAAACACACAGTCAACACAATTGGACATTTATGAGACTAATACAACTGCATAAATTGTGTTTTGTCATATTGTGATATTTATCATCTTTAATTTAATAATCTTTCTTGGATTTTCATCTTAAAATGACAATCAAAAAGCATACCTGGCATGTGTAGGCAACAGAGCACAAAGATCGTCTTTATTTTGAAATAAGTGAGCTGTCATACCAACTATAATTATTACAGACGACACAATCACAAATAATATCCACATCAGGTGGGAATGTCACTGAGAATTTCAAATAAGTCCCAGTGTTATTTTTTTATTTATGTTTAATTAGTAAAGTCAATCGTCATATTCAAATCACAGTATGGTACCAAAACATATTAGAGATTCACTCTAGAGCCGGGGTAGGAAACCCTGATCCTGTAGTGCCGCATGCGCTTCATGTTTTTGATTAAAACCGACCTGGAAGACCAGGTGTGTTGAAATTAGTCAATCACTGAGCTGATTAATTATCTCAGTGGGTCGGGTATGGTGCAAAATCGTGCAGTACTTGCGACACTCCCTGCTCTAGAGACTGAAAATCTAAGTAAGTAAATACAGTTTCATGAGGAAAGCCAAATGCAATATCTGTGTTGACAAAGTTGGATAGGCGAGCAGTTTCTGGGTCTTATGTGACAACTTTTAATCTATCAGAACTGGCCAAATGACATTAGATTCTACCCACTGGGCACAAACTGGTATGCTTTTTTTCACCAAACTTTTAATCTAAATCCAATGACATGGTTCAATTGTTGTTGATTTCACGTTGAGTTCAAGTTTAACTCAATCAGAAGTAAATCAAAACGAGGAACTGAGGTCTGTGCCCAGTGGGCAGTAAACAGACTAAATTAAACATAAGTAGTGTTTGGTGAGTAATAACTAAACTAAAACATTTTAGAATTCCTCAGCTCAAGAGAGAAAGGCCTTTGACTTAATTGCATAATTCTAAGGGCTCATGAAGTTGAAGTTGATTGAAGTAAAATAAACATGTTCCATTAGAATGCAACAAACAATGTTGGATTGGAAAACAGAAGAATCGCCTCAATAAGAAACACTGCATTCAGCTGGGTCAGCCATATCATTTTTGCTAGAATTGTTTTGAGAGAATGATTGTCCTTGAAATGCAACAAGCCACACACACACACACACACACACAGTCTCAGTATGTGAGTGGAACAGATGGTTGTGTTCACACTCCTATCTCCCTCCTGGATGCACGCCGGTTCATTTGGCAGGTGTTTTTCATACTCCATAGGTCTCCCACTCATCTCTCTAGCTCCTGTTTTATAAAGACTGACTCAACTGATTTGGATAGGCAAGAAATAAACCAGTTATTTCACTGGGAAGAGCTCCAAAGCCAGAGAAATACAATCTTTGTTTGTTGGGAACTGCAAACTGTTTTCAATGACTCAATGGGGATTCATGAAGGTAGATCTTGAACTTGGCACAAAAATATTTTTTTCAAAACAACCACAGTAAATGCACCAGCATTTAAGATATGATTGCACATCACATGACTCTTGAAACACTCAAATGCAATGTCATGAAAGTTACATTAAACACATGACAAAAAAAAAAGATTCCTATGTATCAATTTTGATTGATAGTATCTTTACTGTCAACCATTATGTCAGGTTCAGACATACTGGTTGAGTGATTTAACAGGCCTAAACACATCAAGTACTTAATACAAACACTTTGATTTGAGTAGCATCATATGAAGACAGACTGTACAGTACCACTACTATGGGGATGGCTCATCTCAGCCCTCAGGTGCCTCTCTGAGTTCAACTTCTGTTCTGTAGTCCTCCACCGCTTGTAGACCAGGGCATCGTTGGGCCGGAGGAGAAGCGACATACACACACAGAGTAAAACCAAGACCAGACAGTTTGAGGCTGTCTATTCATAGCTAACTATAGTTTTTAAAGTCATAACACTTGAATTCTCCACATACACCTTATGAATGGGCTTGGTCTATGCTAAAACAATCAAATTAAATATGATTCAGTTCCATGCAATCCCACTATCAACAATACAATCAAGTCTGAAGAAGCACCTAAACACATTCATTCATTAAATTAGTGGAACTGAATTACAATAAATGTACAAAATATTGGTATCAGACAGAGACTCAACAGCAGTGTATGAAACATAGCAGCCCTGCTGACAGAACAACAGGATGGCTGTCATAGCACCTGGCCTGCCGGGTCACAGATTCATCACCCATGTTTAATTAAAATCCTTGGCCACAATTGGTGAATCTAATCTGGCAGACCAATCACAAGTCATTAGGGAAATAAGGCTCATTGGCTGGAACATGGAGCCTGCAATGGCAGAGTTCTGGGTTTGGAGCATTGAGCCTGCAATGGCAGAGTTCTGGGTTTGGAGCATGGAGCCTGCAATGGCAGAGTTCTGGGTTTGGAGCACGGAGCCTGGAATGGCAGAGTTCTGGGTTTGAAGCACGGAGCCTGGAATGGCAGAGTTCTGGGTTTGAAGCACGGAGCCTGGAATGGCAGAGTTCTGGGTTTGATTCATTACCACATTGCCTACAATGCAACAATACAATGCACTGAACCACATATCCTTAAGACAGATTGATTTAACAGACCTAAACACAAACTACTTATTAAAAAAAGTTTACAATACAACCATCTTACCTTGTAACTTATGACAAATCTCTGTACAATACCTGGTGCACAGTGGACTGAGAAACTACTGAACAGTGAACACATTGAGTAGCAACTCGCAAGCCCCGCCCACCTGAGGAGCTCTCCTTTTCAGCCATTTATTTGGGTGCAAAATCCACTTGTCACTTAAATCTCGCTGGATTGATTGCTTTCATTTTACTCTTGACAGTGTCTCACACTCATGCATGTGCACTTTTTTTTTTTCCTCTAACGTAAACGTTTGTAGTGACACTCCTGCGAGGGGACTGTGGTTCGTGTGTTAGTCACATGTGATATCTCAAACAGTGCTGGCCAGATTGACAACTTCAGTGAATGATGCTTCTTGCCATAGTGATCTGACATTTACAAAATGACACTTATTGGCCCATGGCGGGAGCTAGAGTTAACTGAAATGTTTTAGTCAAACATGATGTCTCAATTGGCTCATAGGGGACGTGATATCTCAATTGGCTCAATGGGGGGCGCTGCATCATTCGTGGGGACAACATGTTTACTGTTGCCTTGTTCATGTATGCAGTAGCCTACACCCAGTGTATACAGGCTTTTTCCATGACAGACTGACCAGTTGAAAGCTATGATCGCTTTTTAAATCCATTTCAATCAGTGTAGATGAAGGTGAGGAGACATTAAAGAATGATTTTAACCTTAAGACATGGATTGTGTATGTGTGCCATTGAGGGTGAATGGGCAAGACAAAATATTTAAGTGCCTTTGAACGGGGTATGGTAATAGGTGCCAGGCAAACTGGGTTGTGTCAAGAACTGCAACGCTGCTGAGTTTTTCATGCTCAAAAGTTTCCTGTGTATATCAAGAATGGCCAACCACCTACTTCCGGTGATGATCAGCAGCTAACTAAAGAGTCTGTGTAGCTCCAACCCCATTTTAACTTATTATTCAACCCCTAGTAACACATTTGAACTAATTGTCCAAGATATCGGTTACATGGAAAATGACTTCCAAATGCACAAAAGCAGACACTTTTGACGAAAACACAAATGTCATCTCTACCTGCACCTGCTGCTAGCAAGGAAAATGGCAGAGAAGAACAGCCTGATGACCCAGTTCTAAAGGAGATTTGCAAAATGAACAAAAATCTTGAAGAGAAAATTGCCAAAGTGGGCGAAGATGTGGCTGAAATAAAACATACAGTGGGCGCACTGAAAACAAAAGTGGATACTCGACAACCAAGTAAACGCAGAAGAGAGGATATGATAGAAAAATCCATTTACATTTTGGTCTTTTAGCAGACGCTTTTATCCAGGCAACTTACAGTTAGTGCATTCATATTAATATAGCTAGGTGGGACAACCACATCTCAGTCATATAGTAAGTACATTTTTTCTTCAATAAAGTAGCTGTCGGCAAAGTCGCCGCTAGTAGAAAAAAAGTTAAGTGTGACTGTTAGATAATGGGGGCCTCCCTGGGTGCACCTTTTTGTTTTTGCCCTAGCACTACACAGCTGACTCAAATAACCAACTCATCATCAAGCTTTGATTATTTGAATCAGTTGTGTAGTGCTAGGGCCAAAACCAAAACGTGCACCCAGGCCCGAGTTTGGGAAACCCTGAGTTAATGGATGAAACATGTCAAGGTATGGTAACCCATAACATAGCAACAACATAGCAACAGCAACCTGCTTGCCTTCATCTGAGTCTTGCCCAGCAGAATGAAGATGGGATGTGAGGGTCGGTTGTTGGTGGCTGCCTCTAGACAGGCAATGGCTTTGGCATCATTCCCCAGGAAAGACTGGACTGCAGCCTGCTGGATAGGAAATGACCCCAGAGCTGGTGGTGGGGAAGGGCCAATATAAATATCACAGTCTGTTTGGTCCGTATAAGACAGTTGTTGAGTCCTAAACGGCCCCCTATTCACTATATACTGTAGTGCATTACTTTTGACTAGAGCCCTATGGGCTCTGATCATAAGTAGTGCACTATGTAGGGATTAGGATATCATTTTGGACACACACAGTGAGTTCTGCCATATAGCGTCTGTCTGAGAGATAGCAATGGCTTGTCAGTCAGGGAGCTCATATTGTGCTTCCTTTATGCATAGAATATTTGTACCTTCGTTCATCTTAGCAGTGTATTTGATACAAAATGTGGTCAGGTCAAACTGTTCCATGTCACACATATACTGTCCTCTGGAACAGAGAGAGCATGTACTCTAAAATAATGTTTGAAGTCACTTCTATAGACTTACAGTAAACTCAAGCCTGGTACAGTATCTTACTTGAGAAATATAACATTTATACAACAAAAAGACACCTGTAAGTCAAGGACAATCGTTTTTATGTATGTGACAAAGGTCCTTTACCTCATGATATAGAAGTGTTGTGCACCTGGTTTCATGTGAGTGACTTGTAAGATTTTCTCTCTTCAGATCATTGACCTGTTTAGATACAAATAAGATGCAGTACATGAACCACAAATGTAAAATAAGTTTATAAATCAAAAAACATGGTGACGTGATCGTGTTTACATTGTGATGGGCTTGGGTCCGGCAGATGTATTTCTTTTTTTAAATTGAACCTTTATTTAACTAGGCAAGCCAGTTAAGAACAAATTCTTATTTACAATGACGGCCTAGAAACAGTGGGTTAACTGCCTTGTTCAGGCGCAGAACGACAGATTTTTACCTTGTCAGCTCGGGGATTTGATCCACCAACCTTTCGTTACTGGCCCAACGCTCTAACCACTAGGCTACTTGTATCCTCTGATGTAGGTGGGGTCCACCCTTAAGGCATTGCTGAACATTCTGATGGCTACATAATTCTGACCCATCTTCAGCAGGGTGGGAAATGAACACAAGCCACTAGCCAAATGCTGGAAGATTTTGGCATTGGCTGGTACATGAATATTTATTTTAGTGTGTTTCAGCTCTAGAAGAAACAATCTGAACGCTACAGAGGTGAAAGCGGGACGGGGTACAGCATAGAAGAAAAAAATGGGCCTGGAAAAAAATTGGAGGGGCTGGTAAAATGTGGGTATCCACCAACCACTGCGGATATTTTCCCACCCTGATCTTCAGCAAGCCAGGTTCACGTGGGCCAGTGCTACAGACATGAGAGAAACAAGAAATCATCATAAAGAGAAAAACATTGAACAAAGTGTAATTTCTCAATCTCCATCTCCAAGGTATTCTACAACATTCTCATTACCAGTCATTACACTTCAAGCAAGATTCTAGTTCTAAACATGAAACATTCTTATACATCGTGGAACTCTTATTCGCTCCAACACCCCCCCCCCCCACCCCCCCTCTCTCTTTCTCTTCCTGTCTCTCTCCCCTCTCTCTTACTCAAAGCCCCGTTGCTCTTTTCAGAAGAAAGGATCCAGACTCTGTCACAGCGAGAGGCCCAGTAGTATTACCTGTCGAGTTTGATCCCGCTTCAAAGTCGGACATGGCTTGTTGCCACTGCTGTTTCTCAGTGTAGAGCAGGCCCCAGGAAGGCACTCAGGTTCCCATGGCTGTCATTGTTGAGCACTGGTGGCACACAATTAAATAGAACACTGTATCTCTGTAGTGCTCACAGTACTGTATAACATAACACTTCAGTTCAGCACACAAAGGAACATATAATAATAGCCTAAAAAGCTCAGATTGTGGGGGTTACTGTAAGATAATATCGCTACTACTTTAAGTCAGCATATATTTTAATTAAAGATATTTATAGTCTGAAATGGGGGGTGAGCGTTGGGAATTACATAACATTTACATTTGGGTAGGGTAGGGGGGGGGGGGGGGTACTGAACACCACATTGACCAATGAGTTGGTTGGCTCCATCTCTGTCAGGTCACAGGCTGATTCCTTCAGGTCCTGCAGATCACCATAGAGCTCCTCACTGGTCATTCCGGATTGCCTAAGTAACAAACACCATAGAAACACAGCAGTAGGATATATAGGGTGAGATCACATTGGTGAGGTATGGTTAACTGGTTAATCTCTTTGCAGTATAGTAAATGAAGGCGTGCCCTGTGTGGATGTGACTGAGTCTGATGTAAAGGACTGTGTGACCCCTCCCTAGGACTCAGCCAGCCTGGCTGACAGGCAAAGAGTCACTGGATATTACGTAGAGAAGCCCAGGGTGATCCTTCATGGACAGGCGGGGGAGGAGAATGTTAATGCAACTAAATTAATACAACTTTTTTCCCAAAACAATTATCCACTAGGTGGCACCAAACACATTTGCAACTCATTAGATTCAGCAGGTTGCTTGAAAGATGCTGCTCTAACGTAAGGCACAATTATACATTCACTGAACACTAACTACTCAACACTGTTGAATCTCTCAATACATTGTTTTGCTTGTTTTAAAGGAGTCGTTTAATTGGTTTAAATTAGTTCCCTCAACTTCCCTGTCCTAAAGTGTGTTTCTCATGTGTTCCAACGAGCTGAAGATATTCTGGCACCCAGTGCCTCCCAAATTCAGCTGCTTTCATGCCTTCATCAAACACAAACTCTTTCCAGGTAGTGTAGTACTGAGCCAAGTTCCAGGTAGTGTAGTACTGAGCCAAGTTCCAGGTAGTGTAGTCCTGAGCCAAGTTTCAGGTAGTGTAGTCCTGAGCCAAGTTCCAGGTAGTGTAGTCCTGAGCCAAGTACCAGGTAGTGTAGTCCTGAGCCAAGTACCAGGTAGTGTAGTCCTGAGCCAAGTACCAGGTAGTGTAGTCCTGAGCCTCTGATGTTTACAGATGGACAGTCTACTTCCCTGCCAGACACAGTCAGTCCACTGGAACAGTTACAGGCAGACTTAACTGCAGAAATCTCCATCTGTTCAGTGTTTTAGTTGAGACGTGATGGGGAACATTGGAGATGCTCTTTGATCATTACATTACATTATGCCTTACTACTCTGACAGTTAGATGACATTTACAAGGACAAATTGATCATGCCATTTTAACCTGGTGAAATAGAATATTTTTGAATATCAAATATCTTTGATATATCTGGAATAGAGCTTTGAGTCCTAAAAATGACAAATTACAATTTAAAGGTATATTTTTTTACATGTTGTAATGATATTCCTGACATGCAAAGTTTGTATATATGAAGTCAAGTGCAGAAGGTAGTGGGAGGGTAGTGGGAGAGAAAGTGGAGAGGATGACCAAATCTTTAAAAATATAAATATACACACACACACACAGTTGAAGTCGGAAGTTTACATACACCTTAACCAAATACATTTAAACTCAGTTTTTCCACAATTCCTGACATTTAATCCTATTAAAAATTCCCTGTCTTTGGTCAGTTAGGATCACCCCTTTCCTT
The DNA here is from genome assembly GCF_029448725.1 of Salvelinus fontinalis. NCBI lineage: Eukaryota > Metazoa > Chordata > Actinopteri > Salmoniformes > Salmonidae > Salvelinus > Salvelinus fontinalis. Next base: position 20,397,499 of record NC_074680.1, read on the forward strand.
TAAGAATGTGAAATGTCAGAATAATAGTAGAGAATGATTTATTTCAGCTTAAATTTCTTTCATCACATTCCCAGTGGGTCAGAAGTTTACATACACTCAATTAGTATTTGGTAGCATTGCCTTTAAATTGTTTAACTTGGGTCAAACGTTTCAGGTAGCCTTCCACAAGCTGCCCACAATAAGTTGGGTGAATTATGGCCCATTCCTCCTGACAGAGCTGGTGTAACTGAGTTAGGTTTGTAGGCCTCCATGCTCGCACAAGCTTTTTCAGTTCTGCCCACAAATTTCCTATAGGATTGAGGTCAGGGCTTTGTGATGGCCACTCTAATACCTTGACTTTGTCCTTAAGCCATTTTGCCACAACTTTGGAAGTATGCATGGGGTCATTGTCCATTTGGAAGACCCATTTGTGACCGAGCTTTAACTTCCTGACTGATGTCTTGAGATGTTGCTTCAAGATATCCACATAATTTTCCTTCGTCATGATGCCATCTATTTTGTGAAGTGCACCAGTCCCTCCTGCAGCAAAGCACCCCCACAACATGATGTTGCCACCCCTGTGCTTCACGATTGGTATGGTGTCCGGCTTGCAAGCCTCCCCCTTTTTCCTCCAAACATAACGATGGTCATTATGACCAACAGTTCTATTTTGATTCATCGGACCAGAAGACATTTCTCCAAAAAGTACAATCTTTGTCCCCATGTGCAGTTGCAAACCGTAGTCTGGCTTTTTTATGGCGGTTTTGGAGCAGTGGCTTCTTCCTTGCTGAGCGGCCTTTCAGGTTATGTCGATATAGAACTCGTTTTACTGTGGATATAGATACTTTTGTACCTGTTTCCTCCAGCATCTTCACAAGGTCCTTTACTGTTGTTCTGGGATTGATTTGCACTTTTCGCACCAAGGTATGTTCATCTCTAGGAGACAGAACGCGTCTCCTTCCTGACCGGTATGATGGCTGCGTGGTCCAATGGTGTTTATACTTGCGTACTATTGTTTGTACAGATGAACGTGGTAACTTCAGGCGTTTGGAAATTGCGCCCAAGGATGAACCAGACTTGTGGAGGTCGACAATTTTTGTGGAGGTCTTGGCTGATTTATTTTGATTTTCCCATGATGTCAAGCAAAGAGGCACTGAGTTTGAAGGTAGGCCTTGAAATACATCCACAGGTACACCAACTGACGTCAATTAGCCTATCAGAAGCTTCTAAAGTCATGCCATTTTCTGGAATGTTCCAAGCTGTTTAAAGGCACAGTCAACTTAGTGGATGTAAACTTCCGACTTCAACTATATATATATATATATATATCACTTAAATTCCACATTTAGCTATAACATCCAAGTTTTGGACAGAAAACATCCTATGAAGCAGAGCCTGGGAGAAATTTAATTGTACCTGTGTCTGTCAGGCTGGGTAGGAATGTGTTGTAGTGCTACCCTCTGTTGGTGAAACAGTGGTGGTGCAGTGAGTTGACTGGAGGTGTGACAGACCAGGGAAGTCAGCTCCAGAGGCAGGGCCTGGCTGACTGCGGTTGTACAAAGATGGTGAATGGTATTGTATTAATTTGCACTGTGGGAGAGCAATACAACAGTAATGAGTAAAATGTTGTGATATGCTTACTTAGCCAGTCTGTTCGTGTCATCATCCAACTTCTTGTCACTGGCTTGACAATGACAACAATTGAGTTGGCAATAGCATAAATACATCTAGGACCAAGCTAATGCTTACTTGCCTGTATATCTAAATTGAACATCATTTCTGACATCTGTACCTAGTCTGTAATGACACAGGTCATATAACACACCATTTTATCATGTAAGGTAAAGGGATTATGTAAATGTAGCTTTGAACCAAAACCCCACTGGTTTGTTACATTGAATAATGTCAATGATTCAACAACAATCCACATATTTGAAACCTCTACAATCCATACAGTGGTCTTGTGACTTATCCCAACAGATTTGCTCAGATCATCCCTGCCATAACTTCTCATCACTCTTTGAACTTGCGACTCTGTGTGGCCGTTTAGTGCTGGGAGGGAAAGGTCTGGCCTCCATCCACCACTTGACTAGGGCTTCTAACCTGACAGACACTGGACAATTTATTGGAGGATAGCATGTTCACTACGGCCTGCCACTCCTGAGATGAATCATCTCTCTGGAACTCTGGGGTAGGTAGGTATGCCTCAGCTCAGTGAGCGGAGCAAAAAACCTGTAAGGTCAACCAGAGTCATTCGCCTTGTTTTCAATGAAATGAGAATTCTATAACTGTGGATTGGAGCCAACCTGAGCGCTGCCTGTCTTTAGACTTGCTGTCGATCTAACTCTAATCCATCTACCATTGGCAGACAGGCAGGCTGGCAGACTGGCCCCCTTATAAAGCCTCCCATCCATATCCAGCAGAAACCTTTCAGTGAACCAAAGCTCTGAAACCCCTACCTAATTAAATGGCACTTGTTTTGGTTAAAAAAAAAATCATGAATGGGGAAAGGAGGGAGTGGAAAGGGAGTGAGTGGCACAATTCCAACTCTGCGCTTGCAATAGGAGGCAGTAAATCTGGTATCTTTGGGTGAGTAAGCAGTCAGTGATAAGGAAGTGTGTGGGTGCACTAGGCACCAGACAGACTGAGAGCAGTCGTAAGAGAGTGTTAGGCCGGGAGCATAATAATTAATCTCAATCTCAATGGGTCTCTGAGAATGGGGTGGAGGAGTTTTGATGATAGCCTAGTCACTTCGCTTATAGACTCCCTGGAACTGAGTTTACCTCCGTTCAAGACCATCCCCGCCCCAGCCATTAAAGTCAAGGTTGCAGATGGTTACCATGATAGTGAGTTGAAGAGGTCGTTGGGAAACGACTTCCTACAAAACAAGCAGCAGTCACGGCTACCTGTAACTAGCCTATGACAGGGTTACAAGCAACCTGATTTTATTTTTTTACTACAGTTCTGTGTTGGTGGAAGCTAACACAGGCTAGGTCTGTGTTGCATCATTTCATGTTGTATCCCATGTGTTACACACACTTGTAATAGTAGTAGTTTAACCTCAATGATCACACTCAAAATCTGTTTGTAACAACAACTCACAACTCTCATGATCAACCAGACAGACAGGGAATACAAGAGTATTATGGTGCTTTGGGGCCCATGCTGCTACAAGTGAAAGGCCTTGATTGGTTTTATTTTGTAAATACACCCTCGTTGGTCTCTGAGAAGGAGCTATGGCATCTCCTCGAGCTGTCATTACATCTGTATAAGTCACCTTTGACAGAAGAAAATACTAAACTGATAGTACAGTTGAAGTGTTGATCAGGGTAGAACACCTACTGAACTAAAAACAATGACAACCAAATAAATCCAAGTAGTACCTTCTGTGGGAGAGCAGAGGCCATAGAGCAGTTGTTGTCGGTCTGTCACTCTCAGACAGTGAGTCGGCCATCTTGTAGACCCCTGATTCTCTCAGTGAGTCGGCCATCTTGTAGACCCCTGATTCTCTCAGTGAGTCGGCCATCTTGTAGACCCCCGATTCTCTCAGACAGTGAGCCAGCCATCTTGTAGACCCGATGTGACTTTAGGGAACTCAACAGGTCTTGGAGGGGTTGGTGTCTCCCTCTTAACCCACAACATCCGCTGTGGAACCGGGGACATCTGAGGAGTACTCTGGAAAATCAGCATAAGATGTCTGTTAACTATCATACAAACATTATACAACCTTAATAACAGAAAGCTCAACACTTAAAATGTTCTCAAATGCTCTGAGAGGCAATTTTTCAATGTCACAAGCCAAGGCAAGTCAAATGCGATAAATCGAAATACACTGCCTGTAGTCTCTCCATGACCTGTTTGTACAGGGCTAATATTATCTTCTATCTCCTGTTCTGAATCTTCCGATTTTGATTGCGCTGTTTTCGCTTCCTTTAAAAAATTATTGAAAACAAAAACTGATCATTAAATAATAAAGTGCAATTGTTATGAGCATTTTAGACCTTTTTAAAATAACTAATACAATTATTATTATTATGTAACTATCACTGGGCTTATTTAATATCTCTACCAAAAGTATGAAGGTCACCTTTAGTTTTTGTGACAATTCAGCATATTTTCAATTGTTAACCTATTGTTATCCTATTGTCACCTAATTGTCTGCATTGTAGCTGTCTCCCACATAGAAATAGAATTAATTAATTCTATGGTCCCCCAGCACTCTCCCCTTCAGGCCCTTGATCATCTGGTCTGAGGCGGACGACATATCACTGCCTTCTCTCTGTAGGGAAGCAATAATCTCATCCACCATCCTCTCTCTGCCTCTGCCAAGCCCCATAGCCGTGGCCACTGACTCCTCTGGGTCTTCTGCTGGGAGTCTGTGTCCTCCTGGCTCTCTTCCTCAGCCCCTATGATCCCCCGGGCCTCATGAAGCTGCTCTGTTGTGAACTTGACAGTACAGATGCTGTTGTCAGTGGAAGTCCTTGGTGTAGGTGTAGACCTATCTTTCGGTTTCCTAATTTTCTTTTTTTTGATCTTCCGCAGAGGAGCTCCCGTGGGATTGGTCGGAACCCGAGTCCTCACTGTTCCTTCTCTCATCCGTGCTGTCCAAGCTCAGAGCCTGACATCTGCTGAGGAAGTTTGATCTCCGGACGAGCCTCTCAGCCGCATCCTTCTCCAAGATAGACACCTGCTCTGACTCCTTCTTGCTCTTGTATATACACATCCTGGTCCCTGTTGCTGGCCTCTGGTCCTGGGCTTTTAAGGAGACTGTGGCCTCATGGACATGGACACCACTTTGGTAGTGCCTGCTAGCTGAGGTATGGCCGGCTTCGAGGCAGGTTTGTGCTCTGGAGGACACAGTACCAAATGAACTAAATCAATAGCATTGCTGACATCTCTCTCTCCACTGATTCCTTACGTATGTGTTATCCCTTGACTCTTGCTCACCTCTGACTTCCTTTAAGGGATGTCTGGTAGTAGTGCGCTCTGTGGTAAGGTTGCAGGTGGGGATTGTAGCAGATCTGCATGGAACTCCAACGGGCTGTCTGACCCTGCAGACATTGTTGCGGTCTTGTTTTGGGGTGCGTCCGACGTCCCTCTAGCCTCTTCTATCAGTCCTCATAACTCCAGTGTGTGGGGAGAGTCTGCTGGCTGGGCTATTGTGCTGTCGTTGCGTGGGAGTTGAAAAACAGCTGATTCATTTTTAGGAAGTGACACTGGGACTCTTGTGTAGAGCCTCTAACTCTTCCTTCAGCTTCAGCTCCTCTGTGGCTCCGATCTTCTTATTTCTCAGTATGTTGCCCTGTGTCTATCAACATGACCAAGTGTTGGAAAGTGAAACATGTAAAAAAAAAAAAAAGTACAGTACTGAAGATGAAATATTTTTCAATGGGTGATAATGAAACATCAATTAAAATTAGTTTAAAAAAACAGCAATAATAAAATAATCTAAAATGATTGGTAAATCTCTGTCACTAATTATGCTTCTTCTCTATGGGATTACTCAATAATTGATGATCAAGCTGTTGATGTTAAGATTGTTGTTACTATGCTACAAAGTAGGAGCACTGTCAGCCTAACCAACAACAGCTTCATAGTGTATATTTAGTTGGTAATGAAGTTTGAAAGATGTCAAATGCCCAGTTAGCTATAATGTTGCCAGTGAACCACTTTAAAAAGGTAGGAAGCATACGTTTTTACTCACCAAAGTAACAACACAGTGTGGTCAAATACTTTAACTTAGTTGTAGTCACGATCTGGTTAACTATAATTACAAACAGTTATGTTTTAGCGTTTTTACATATTTATTAACTTATTTCCGTATGTCTTCGAGACTACCCACAATGCACTATTTCTCAGTCATATGGAGAACCGGTGTTAACTAGCTAGTTCCAGCTGGCTAACATTAACTACTAGCCATGCTAGCATGTAATTACTTTCTAAACCAAGTGTTGGTGCTGGTGAGCAACTATGTTGAAACCATATAAATGAATGTGAACTGCAACACCTCTTCTGCTGTGTGTTTGGTAGTCGAGCGAGCATTGTAGTAGTTTTACGTTGTTTGTAGCTAGGGCAGTAATACCCACAAGGAAAGGGTTACGACTCATTTGTGTCCCAAAAATGAGATACAAGCTTTGAAGTGGTAGCGGTGTGTCCGGTCGAAGCGAGTGGATTGGAGTATAGGAATCGTGCGCATGTCTACTGTATGCACTGCTCATTTCACCCCAGAGGACTTTGATGACTTAGTATAACCAGTGGAAGGCAGAATGAGACTGACTGAAACCGAGCTTGAATGTGAAGCCTTCAACCTCTATTTCCTACCGACCTACCGGTACAGTACATCACGAGTGTCAGCAGTGATGGAGATAAACTGAGTAAGTTCAATGTGGATTTACCTCACTATATCGCTATTAGATTAGCTACATAGCTGACTCTCCCTTGCCTAGGCCGGTGAAATGGCCTCTCCCTCTGAAGGCCTCTCCTTGGTTCTTCTTTGACTTTGGTAGCTAACTCAGCCGTCAATCAGTAAGTTTCCGCTCCCTCTGGCTTACTACTTAGCTATGTCGACAATGGTGGTTGGCTAGCTAGGCTAGTTTGCAGGCTAGGCTAGCTACAAGGCTAAAATAACTAACTTTAGCTGGCTGGCTTGCTGGCTAAGGTAATTGCATTTACCGGTAACATTTTTTGATGACTGATTAGATGGCGTTATGTTTACCAAAACGTTGGTTTACTTTAATGTAGCTGTAAGCTAGGTGTTGATAGCAACTAGCTGACTCACGCAGTGATGGTAGGGTAGTTGGCTAGCAACCTTGCAAGCTGATTTGTAACAATACATTCATAAAGTATTTGCTTGTAAATTGGCAGAAAATTCAATTGAAACCAGTAGTCATGAGTGCAAACGATTTGGTTTAATTTAAAGTTATACATTTGAAGTTCATTCTGTTGGTTTATACTATAGGGAATATGCTGGCATGCCTGGTCCTCCATATGTCACACCTTGCAAAAACATTTTCCAGTAGGACTCCAGTTCAGCATTCTTCAGAATTCTGATCAGTTTTAGTAATAACTTGAAAAATTTGGTGTAACTTTGCATTGGGATATTCTGATGCAAATCCATATGTTACATGTGGTTACGTTTATGCTACCTATCCTTTAAGCTTCTAGAATAAATTAGCTAGTTGCTATCTAGCTTTAACACATTAGAAAATTCCAACAGTTAACGTTACCTTTTTCTAAAATAGTGAAGTGATAAGTCACAGCTCTTTGCTGACATTTACGTCAAAGTATCGTCACTTTTGACACTAATTTTTAAAATGTACGTTATATCTGAACATCCACCAGCGTGTTCTCATAAACACGTTGGCAAAATAGAGAGCCAGTTAAAAGTTGACTATCTTTTTGTAATATTTCTTCCTGGTGGCTGGGAGGATCTCCTAGCAACCACCAGACAACTGGGCAGGACAAAACAGACTCCACGTGGGTGCAGAACCGGGACGAGCTTCGAGAACGGAACTAAATAGAAAGAGTTAACCTACATGACTATAATAATGCTCCATGCAAAGCACAGGTTGCTCTCAGCAACAGAAGTAGAATTTCAATTTTGCCATATTGTTTTTATTCTGTACTGAAGGCCTTCAGGAAATATTAACCTGTATTGTCATAAAATTCTGTATTAATTAGTAGCCTTTACTAGCCTATTCAACTGTGGAATATAATTCCTTCCTCATGTGGTGATGAGGGTAGCAATTGGCGTTTCTTTGGGGCAATTTATAGTCTTTAAAAAAATGTTTTTGCTGTGCCATAATAAACAGCAAGATGATCATAATAACTAGTGTCATAGAATGAAGCAATCGATGAGTCTAATTAGGCCCTATCTATAAAACAACCATGTTAATCAGTAGGCCTTTGATGGCCTGGCTATATCTCCCGTGACAGAATTCAAATCCAGCAGTAAGCATTATGGGAGGTTTTTAATCCGGCCTGAACTAATCGATTTTCTCTCCCTAACGGTATTAGTGATCACCCTGAGATAATCCAATGTAAGGGGATAAGTATCGCTGTTATTCGCCCATTAACGGGTTTAAAACCGAAGGACCTGGCTGTAACCCCTTGTACCGTACAGCAGAGCAGAGGGCTATGAAGGTCTTTTCACGCATATACAGTGGGGAGAACAAGTATTTGAAACACTGCCGATTTTGCAGGTTTTCCTACTTACAAAGCACGTAGAGGTCTGTAATTTTTATCATAGGTACACTTCGAATGTGAGAGACGGAATCTAAAACAAAAATCCAGAAAATCACATTGTATGATTTTTAAGTAACTCATTTGCATTTTATTGCATGACATAAGTATTTGATCACCTACCAACCAGTAAGAATTCCGGCTCTCACAGACATGTTAGTTTTTATTAAAGAAGCCCTCCTGTTCTCCACTCATTACCTGTATTAACTGCACCTGTTTGAACTCGTTACCTGTATAACTTTTATCCCTGATGTCCTTACACAGCTCTCTGGTCTTGGCCATTGTGGAGAGGTTGGAGTCTGTTTGATTGAGTGTGTGGACAGGTGTCTTTTATACAGGTAACAGTTCAAACAGGTGCAGTTAATACAGGTAATGAGTGGAGAACAGGAGGGCTTCTTAAAGAAAAACTAACAGGTCTGTGAGAGCCGGAACTCTTACTGGTTGGTAGGTGATCAAATACTTATGACATGCAATAAAATGCAAATGATTTTACTTAAAAATCATACAATGTGATTTTCTGGAGTGTTGTTTTAGATTCGGTCTCTCACAGTTGAAGTGTACCTATGATAAACATTTACAGACCTCTACATGCTTTGTAAGTAGGAAAACCTGCAAAATCGGCAGTGTTTCAAATACTTGTTCTCCCCACTGTATATGGATGTTGACAAGTTCCCTCTTCTCTCCATTGCCCAGCGACAATAACATTAATTTTAACATAGGCCTACGTGGGCTAAAATTAAATACTATATGGGCATAGATGAAAAATGAATTAAATAAATATGCATCGCATCATATGGCAAAACACTAAACTAAACCTGACAGAAGAATGCATATCAGTGAATTATTTGTATCGGAATATCCAATATCCTCAGTGCTCACGCCTTCTCATTTCTCGCAGAATTTAACAATTGGATTCCTATAGCCCACTGTCTGTGAGCCAGAGCAAATATTGTCATGACATTGTAGGGTGCGGGCGCCCATGTGTACATAATGGACATTTTGAAATTAGTCATAAACAGTGACGTTTTAGTTGTGTTTTTATTGCATTAAAATGTCCTTTATGGTGTATCATAATACAGGTCTAAGAGACTAGGTTTGTAATGCTAGTTTCCAGTCTATTTGATATATGCCTGCCGTTCTCCATGACGTATGAAATGTATTTTGGCTATTTGTGGAACATTTCAAGTGCGTAATTGTCAACAAGGAATGCCATGCTCGGCTTTCTTTCAAACCCTGCTTTCCAGCCGATCGAATGTTTACACACCTTATGAGGGTGAAAATAACTTTTTTGACTGGGCTGTTTGTCTCTGTAAAGACGCAGAAGAATTGTGGGCAGGGGATGTGTGACTACAGTGAGGGAAAATGAGCCAGGAAAATGAACACAAAAAAGTGGGTGTGTTATACCGTCTTCGTAATAGGGGAAGATCTACACTCAGTTCACACCGCATTCAACATCTCTTCACTTCTTTACTCTAGCCCTCTTGCAACATCCAGCCAATTACAGCACACCATTTCCTAGGATACATTTCCCCAAAACTTCAGTCTGAGGAACTGCATGCTTACGATTTGTGGATTTCTACCATAATGTTGGGAACAGTGAAAATGGAAGGTCACGAAACACCAGATTGGAGCAGCTATTACAATGACGCACAAGAGGTATGTGTCTAAGTTTTCGATTTAGGTTATAGAATAAAGTGTTAACTGATTCCCTATAGAATACAAGTGTTAACTGATTCCCAATTTTTCCGTTTTTGCAATGAATGTTTTCTGCATTGAGTTAGTTTCCCTCAAATTGTTCAATTAAAGTCACTGTGTTGTTGTTTATGGAGTATTGGGCTGTTTTTGGTATAGATGTCACTAAATGCAACCTGATGTATATAAAGAACGAGTGCATGTTAGTCAGAGGGCCAAATGCTGACTTGAGATATTTGCAATAAGTAAAAACCCATTACATCAGTTGGCTATGCCCTCCGATAATAAGTTAGGATTTGGAACTGAATATTTACCAGACATCATGGCATATGTTTTTCAAATTATGCTATTCGGAAAAAAAAGTTGCAGTCAGTGCATGGAATGTTAGAACTCCATTTTAATTAGTTTGTTTGACACCAATAATAAAACAGCGTAATACACTTTGCTTGAGCTCATTTTGTTTGTGCATAATAAGCTTACTTAACATGTCAATTGAAATGTCATTTTTATTTTATTATAATTGCTTGATATGGCCTAATACAGTGGAACAATATCGAGTTCGAGATTCATAATATGATGGACTGTTTTCATGCTGTTGTTTAGAGGTTCTCAAAAGGAATCCCATGTTTTCTTGTTAAATCCAATTATTAAATAAGTTTAGTTTCGAAATATTTTGTGTTAACCATTATTAATTATGATTGGATGTACATTAAACAGTCAATTTCAACAGAATATATATATATTTTTTAACTCAAGCACTTTGAGTGTGGGGAAGACTAAAGCATGCATTGTTGTGATCACATTTCATCTCATGTTATTCCAGGTATATTCACCCATGGCAAACAGCGGCATGAATGCAGGACTGAGTTCCATGAACAGTATGAACAGTTATATGAGTATGTCTACCAGTGGAAATATGACCTCCGGTTCTTTCAACATGTCTTACGCGAACCCTGGCCTGGGAGCCGGAATAAGCCCCGGTACAATGTCAGGGATGCCTCCGAGCACGTCCATGAATGGAATGTGCGGCGGGGTATCGTCAATGGGCACTGCCCTTAGCCCCTCGAACATGGGCGCAATGTCGGCTCAGCAGGCTTCCATGAACGCTCTGAATCCATACGCCAGCATGAGCCCTACAATGAGCCAAATGTCCTATAATCAGTCCAACCTGAACCGAGCAAGGGACAACAAGTCGTTCAGGAGAAGCTACCCGCACGCAAAGCCTCCCTATTCATACATATCCCTGATAACCATGGCCATTCAGCAAGCACCAAGCAAGATGCTCACGCTTAGCGAAATCTACCAATGGATAATGGACCTATTTCCATACTACAGACAGAACCAACAGAGGTGGCAGAACTCTATTCGCCATTCCTTGTCTTTTAATGATTGCTTCATCAAAGTGTCTAGGTCACCGGATAAGCCAGGCAAAGGCTCATACTGGGCCCTGCACCCAGATTCTGGAAATATGTTCGAGAACGGTTGTTATCTCCGCAGACAAAAGCGCTTTAAATGCGAAAATAGAAAGCTATCTTCAAGTAAAGGAGACGGAAGGAAAGACCAGTCTGGTTCTGGGTCACCTTCGAGCGACAACAGCAAGACTGGACATGTGGACCCCAACTCCCTCTCCACCTGCAACCAGTCCTCCAGCCCTCACATCATGGACCACAGGAGTAGTAGCAGCGCCTCTGAACTAAAGAGCAGCGGGCCACCTCTCCACCCTGTGGCCAGCTCCGTCACTTCCCTCTCCTCTCTCCCTTTACCTCCGCACTCGATGGCGCACGAGTCCCAGCTGCACCTAAAAGGGGATCCCCATTACTCATTCAACCACCCCTTTTCAATAAATAATTTAATGTCATCCTCAGAGCAACAGCACAAACTGGACTTGAAAGCCTACGAGCAAGCTTTGCAATACTCCTCCTACGGCTCAGGTATGTCCTCCAGTCTACCCCTCGGCAGCGCGTCCATGGTAGGCAGAGCCATGGACCCATCCGCAATAGAGGCGTCATACTATCAAGGTGTGTATTCCAGACCGGTCCTCAACACTTCTTAGTATCTTCTCATTTTTATAGTGCTCGACAAAAGGACAACAGAAAACATTTATCTTATTTTTGCATGCACCTGGTGCATAAGAACTGTTACTTCAATGTATAAGAATATGTATGAGTAAAATACAACAGTCCTGTAAAGTGTTTCCAATTGAATGATTGTATATCCAGCTGTAAATCATTGCTAGTGTATTTAAAACAATTTCGAGCTTGTAAAATAATGTTGTATTCCCAAAACTTGTAGTCCCCACAATTAATATGTCCATGTGTTACAATTTGCATGAATGAAGGTCAGTCAATAAGGTCTCGTGGAACGCGTGACGCAGGTGAAGTGCAAAACACCTGTCTGTTACAGATACAGCCTACTTTTTGAATGGATGTTGTCATTTTACGCATTGCTTTGGTTTCATTTGCTAAATATCTGACAAACATATTTTCTACGCAATCTTGTAATACAATCTTAAATTCCAATTGGAAATGAATTATAAATAAAATGTTATTCTTTATAGGCTACAGCAAAATTCCAGTCTTTTTTGTGGTATTTTTCAAACCAGAAAATGAGTGATTATGTGCAGCTTAATGTCAGCGTTTTGTCTTTCTCTGTTTTTTGGATGTCTCTGCATGTGCTTAACTTATTTCTTGTTAATTTCCAAATAAAACAAATACGATTTATTCACTGATTGTTGTAATTTATTATCTTAATTTGAAGAAGCTGTGTATGACGCGTAAAATGTAGCCTACCATTCAATTACGCAACTGTTCCAACTTTATGCATATCCAAATAATTTAGCAACATTATTACGTTTTTTGGCTTAATTTATGCCTTAATACATTCCCTTTACAATTTTTTATGTTTTTAATTATAGGGCCTAGATCTTCAGTCAGTGGCATATAGCCAGCGTTATTGTTCAATCTTGTAAACTAATGCGTCAAATCTTATATCATGAATGTAACTCCATATGAAATGCGGGTTATAACCATTGATCAAAACATCTAAAGTGCATAATATCCCCGTAAAGTTAAAAACGTTAACTGTACCCTATTGATGGTCGCGCTTCGGTTGACGCACCGCAGGTTGTTGATCAATGAGCAAGGCTAAAGCCAACTCTAACAGAAATACAGCCACAGAGCTTTACCTCATAAAGGATTCGGGCGTGTTGTAGATGGATTTTTAACAATCTCACGGAAAGGCCAAAGCATCTTTTTGTGAACCGTAACCCTACATGATGCGGCTCATGAACCTGAACAGATTTTACTTTGATCATGGTATTTTGTAGACACACATTTTGGCTGAGTAACCGTGAAACGTGTTTAATTATCATGTAATTGCCCTCCGATGCGCAAATAACATAGATAATTGAATTGAGTGTCGTGAAAATATCGAGGAGTTATATGGACTAGGCTTGTGCTCTGTGCTTTTACCAGATTATATTTCCAGTCGGACATATTCAAGTTTAGGTCTACTTATTTTAATATAAATATTAAAACATTTTAAGAAGCCATGTTTATTTAGACAATACATCTAAAACAAGTGTATTTGGAACTACTGAAACGCGTGTCTGCGCATGACTTGCTCATGCTCGAGTCGTTACATTTACTCCAGATGAACTCACATTCATATTAACAATATTAAGTCTAAAAACCTACATTTTTACAATACATTTTATTATTGTATTGTTCTTTTATATTTAAATGTTATTATATTCAAATCAATTGGACGATAATATCCTAAATGGTGACTAATAAAAATTGTATAGTTCTACAACGATTGGATATTTCTCCTGAATAATTTAGGCTTAGGTTAATATTGTATTTTTGTTATTTTCACCTCAAGATACATGATTTCGTCAATAAAATGATTGTGATATATGCAATTACAGTAATTTCTCCATAATGACAGTGCTCATTTAATCAACTACGAGCATATCAAAGAGGGTATGGACCACAACTTCAATGAATTTACTGGAGAAACAATCCTAGCTCCAGATATGATCTCAATTATTTGTGTTCATAATCAGATCAATATTTAATTGGAAGACGTTTGGATCAAGGTCCCCACCGGCATTACTTGATGGGACAGTTACAACCTTGTTCAGGCCTACTGCATTTGAAGGTGTATCATTTGAGGCAGTAGGCCTATCTTATTCAACAATCATATGGTACTGGTCAGTATTAGGGGCTGAATACAAATATCAACCCCAGCAGATAAGCCCAAAATGCACCAAGTAATTCATTTATTTCTCCTCCTCTGTTAATTAAACCTCTATTACAGAGTGTTCTTTGCAGATTACAATAACATAAACCCCAGTTTGTGGCAAAAATGACTACTCGTTTCCATAAGCAATCTTTGAACTTTGGACAGATCTTGTTCATTAGTTTACCCAGCTGTTGGAAAAAAAGCTTTGCAGTGTGTGATTCAGTATGGAAAAGTGAAAGAACAAATACAGAGCAAACTTTTGATTGATATTTGCTTATTAGATTTTAATCGTTATATTTAATGCTTTATATTGATGATTGAGTCATAACTCAACGGGCAAATAGAGATATTCAATTTATATATTTGCCTGTGAAAGAGGCAATGAAATGCTTTTTTGAAAGCTATGATACAACATGTATAATTTACAGTTCGAGCACATCACGTTGAGACCCATACATTAGTGTTCGCTTTAGTAGGATATTTGATAAAGCTAACCCAAGACATATGTTGTTGGCATAGCAACATCTTTATGTCCACAAGATAGCAAGGTGAATTAATCACTTTTGTGGGTCAATTTAGTAGACCTAATTATTAACGCAGATAAGGTTTATTATCCGAATTATAGCATACAAATAGATCGTTACAATATGGCAACACGTTTATCTATTATTACTATCATCATTATCATTATTAGGCCCCTAATAATAATATTACTATTATTAATAGTTTTAAATTGCCCTGGGCGTATGCTATATTTCTCCCATGCAGCACATTGGAAACTTTTAATGAAGTAATTCAATCTTAAGTACAGTGTGACATATGTTATCAGCAGGCAGTGTCCAGCATAAAGATTTAAACCAACACCTTGGTTTCCAATTTACGTGCTATTTCTCGTTACCGCATCAAAAATCCTGGAGCTTTTTTCAGCCTTATGGACAAAAATGTAGACAACAATGCGCAGACCCCTTTACTTCAAAAGCGACCATCAGCTAGCCTACCCATAGATCTTTCTTCTCAGTCTTTTCATTCTGAGTTTAGAAAGCCACTACAGGGCCAAAGCGCTTCTAATACCTTTTGATGGGGATTGAATTAATTATCTCCAATAACACAATTGTGCTTGGCCAACGAAAAGAGCAAAGCAATACCCCTTCAGATTCACAGACGAAAGAAAAGAACCTTTCAAAAGGCCGAGGGGGAAGAGGGAGAGAGCTCTATCCGAAATCAGCTTTAGAAGCAGCTGGTTTTCCATTAAAAATTATACGGAAGAAGTTTATTAGGGCTTTGTGTCCTCCTAATATGGACCGACTATGTCAGGTTGGTGGTCCCTCGGCCTGCCTCCCTGCCACCATGATGTTTTGTGTCTTCATTCATCCATTGGAGGCCACAATAAGGGACAACCCAATTGGGTTGTTTTGTTGGTTGCTGTTTTTGCAGGGTGACGGAAAAAGTTTTAACAAACAAATGCATTAGCCTACCAGGTTTTGCAGAGGACGAAGACAAATGGAAATGATTCAAAATGTATGCCAATACCAGATTTCAAAATATTAAATACTATGATACCAGTCTGTTAAATAAATATAATGTGGCCCTATAAACAAACAGTATTTGCTATATAACTGAAAACAAAGACTAAATGTTAAACCATTTGGCAATGTAATAGGGAACGCCCAAATAATCTATAGTCAAACAAGTGAAACACGCAAAGTCTAACCCGATCGAAAGGACAGCTAGGCACATAACGCAACACTGTAAACAACGATAGCCAGGATAGCCCACTTTTAATCATTGTGCAATTACCACATTTTACCCCAAATTGCATGCTTTAGACATAGTCCTAGGCTTTATAAAATGTGCTTAATTAACATTTGTATTGTCAATGAGCCTCAAGTTCCATACAGTGTTAGTAGAAAAGAGTGTCCACAACAAATACATGGATGGAATGCGTTAAAGTGAAAGGAAATACTGGAAATATTTGGTGTCGTTATAGCAACAGGATCAGTCACGCTTTTCTCTGAAGGCCATTCACCACTGGGCTGTCAGAACACGTTTTTAATTAAAGCGTATAAAAAGTTTTTGTAGTCATGTCATCGTGTGATTGGGGTAATCGGGAATGGGGATCCCCTTTCTTTTTGATGCGCCCGTGCGCAATCCTTTTCCACCAAGACCAAGAGAGAAAAATTACCAAAAGGAATCAAGCATCACACACTCCTAAATAACATAACAAAATAAATAAAAACTGCTTCTATAAGTCTAGTCAAGATAGATTGGGAACTGAACCATAATACAAATGTAGGGATCGAATCCCCGAGCTGACAAGGTCAAATATCTGTCGTTCTGCCCCTGAACAAGGCAGTTAACCCACTGTTCTTAGGCCATCATTGTAAAATAATATTTTTTTCTTAACTGACTTGCCTAGTTAAATAAAGTTGAAATATATATAAAAAATGTAGGCCATAGAGGCTACACGAGGCATTTTATTTCTGCGAGTGTATGATCAGAATGATGCGTTGCCGACTTGGGGATAACCAGGAATATCAAACGTTATCAGATTTCAACAAAGTGAAAGATTTAGCCTCCGTATTTACAACAAGGCTGATTATCTGACGAATAAACATACATTGGGAGGATCTTGTGGGATTAAGAGTGGGGACACCCAAGTTGTGCGATCTCCACGGTTACCAGAGGAGAAATCGAGAAGCTTGTCATAGTGTCGCTCGAGCATTATCTGAGCGGAGGGTTACAACACAGCAGCGCTCGCGTCCAAATAGACAGGCCCTCCCCTACCCCTCCTGTCTTATTTGGATTGCAACTTGAGGGCAACGGTGCATCTAACCATCGAGTACATAATCGATCATATATGGGTACACACGTCTCACCACTGCCCGAGCTGTTCTATCGGTGGACACCGGGAGGAAAGTAGAGCTCATGCGGGTCAACCCATCAATAAGAGAAAAAGGAAACGTACACGATGTGGATGTAATTGCTTGGTGTGTAGTCTGGAGTACAGGTCGCCGGATCTCTTTTGCCCTCTTATGTTGATAAACTATCAGTATAGAGAGAGCAAGAGAGCGAGAGAGATTTTTGGTGCAGGAAAATAAATACATGAGCAATACATCCATGGAAAGTGTCTGCTCTCTCGTTGCACCTCTCTCTGAACCACAACATATATTTATTTATAAGTCAATAATGTCTTTGCCAAAATCTGGCCAATTAGGATATTATGACAATAGCCAACATAATAGTGCCAAGGGATTAAATACCAATGTATTACAATTAAGACATTATATGATTGAAATCTATAAAGCTAGAAGTTCAAGTTCCATGAAATGGATATGCATGGACTATTGGAGTTACCTAAATATATCCCTCTCTCTATACTTTGACCTACTTTGAATACTTCTAACAAGTGAATATTGCTTCATGAAACCATTTAGTCAATAACAGAGAACAAATAAAAAAGTTGTGCAATTTAGAGAAATGTGTCATATTGATTTAACAAAGTTAATATCAGAGGTAGTGGGTTTATTTATTTTTTACTCTTTAAGACCTGTTCCACATTACCACACTCAGAGTCAGACCTTAGATAAACAGAAGTGTTAAAACAGAGTTTTATCTTCAATTAGAAGTCACTGTCATTCCATAGGGATATAATGGTTGTGAATGACTGAGTTGAATATGTACTGCACCTTTATAAACATTTAGAAAAAAATCGCTTATTAAAATAAAACTATATTTGGTCGACACGAATGTCACAGATTTAGCCTTTGAGAATAGTGAATACTGTTGAGCTATAGGTGATGTTCTTCATATAACAAATTCCATGAATGATTTAATATGAGAGCATGATGGAGTTGACCAAACAAATCACATGTTATCTGGCCCAAGGCAGTGTCAATGTCAAATCCAGGCAGCACCAACAACCTTTACAATACAGCACTTTTCAATGAAATACTGTACATGTCAGGACACTGTATTGATGTGGGATATCAAAGATAATATATCATTTATCAATAAAATAGTGCAGTAATACATACAGGCATTTCCCTTGTAACAGAGAGATACAGTGAGCTCTAAAAGTATTGGGACAGTGACACGTTTTGTGTTGTTTTGGCTCTGTACTCCAGCACTTTGGATTTGTAATGATACAATGACTATGGGGTTAAAGTGCAGACTGTCTGCTTTAACTATTTGAGGGTATTTTCATCCATATCGGATGAACCGTTTAGAAATTACAGCACTTTTTGTACATGGTCCCACCGTTTTAGGGGACCATCAGTATTAGGACAAATTCACTTATATGTCTATTAAAGTAGTCAAAAGTTTAGTATTTGGTCCCATGCTCGTAGCATGCAATGATTACATCAAGCTTGTAACTCTACAGATTTGTTGGATGCATATGCTGTTTGTCTTGGTTGTTTCAGATTATTTTGTGCCCAATAGAAATGAATGGTAAATAATATATTGTGTCATTTTGGAGTCACTTTTATTGTAAATAAGAATAGAATATGTTTCTAAGCACTTCAACATGAATGTGGATGCTACCAGGATTACGGGTAGTCCTGAATGAATCGTGAATAATGATAAGTGAGAAAGTTACAGATGCACAAATATCATAGCCCCAAGACATGCTAACCTCTCACCATCAAAATAACAGGAGGGTAGCATTTTTGTGGTGGTATGATGTGTGTCTAACTTTCTCACTCATCATTATTCATTCAGAACAATCCGTAATCATGGTAGCATCCACACTAATGTACAAGTGTGTGGCATTTGAAATCCAAGGTGCTGGAGTACAGAGCCAAAACAACACATTTGTCACTGTCACAATACTTCTGGAGCTCACTGTAGATAGGCAGCAACACAAACATCAATACCAAAATGTGTTGACAAAAAAATTTGAAACAAGATGGTCAGTAAAGTAAAATGTACAATTTAAGAAAGAAACAGAGAGAGAGAATGATAGAAGTGGGCAGCAACAAACCAACAACCCTAGTGGGTAAACATTTACTATTCAGTTTGAGCTTAGAATGGAATGAGGCTTTGGAGTGCAGCACTTCTAACAACTGTTTGCCCAGTTAAGGCTTGGTTGTGTTTACACAGCGTTAAACAGCAGCAGCCTGGGTCTGGGCAGGCAGGGAGGAAGCCTGGTGACCAGATGTGGCTGTTCCACTAGCCGGTGGGTCAGGTAGCTCCAGTTCGGACAGTGCAGCGATGTGCTGTGTCGCAACTGGCACCCTATTCCCTTTACAGTGCACTACTTTCAACTGGCACCTATAGGGATATAGGGCTATGCGCAAAAGTAGTGCACTATATAGGGAATAGGGTGCCATTTGGGACAAAACAAGAAACAGAGTGGACAGACTGCTGTTGACCTTTTGTGTCTGTCTCCGTCAGATGACCTTCCGGACGCTGCCTTTCCCCAGCTTGTTCCTCAGCACTTCCACCAGCCGCTCCAACCTGCATGCTGACATAGAGAATAATAACATGAGTTATGTGTTTTATAGAGCACTTTATAATGACCCAAAGACACGTACAGGGGGAAACAGGGTAAGGAAAGGGGGAGAGGGGAAGGGAGGAGGGGAGAGAGGGTGAGGGAGGGGGAGACAGAAGGAGGGAGAGGGGGAGAGGGTGAGGAAGAGATGGAGACGGGATGTGAGGAATGAATGCATCGTTCCTGGTGCGGTGGTGCACAGCACTCTAACACAAGGACACACTTGTTACAGGGTAATCTGGGGCAGGATGTAGACACTTCTTTAAGTGGGTAGCTAGTCAGACACCACCCAAACCAAACCCAATGTACAAATCCTTAAAATACACTGACTCTTTCCTCTCTGTCTCTCTCTCCATCTCTCGTTGACAGGATCTAGTATTTTTCCCTGGCTGAGGGGAAGGACAATCACAGTGCCCTTATGGGTGAAAATAAAAGCAAATGATTCTCAGATAGGATGAAAATCCCAGTGAATTGATGTGCGAGAGAGGAGAGGAATGCTTTTGGAGTGAGAAGCTGGGTTTGAGAGGGAGGAAACATAACATAGTTTTTTGGCTCTGTAGAAAGGAGACATGAGAGGCTGGCCAAAACATGCACAGTCGTCACATATCTAATTTGAACCTAAACAGACTATTATGGGTCTGTTACTAAATAGAGTCAATAATAATATTCCTAGCTATTCAGTTCAAAAGCATCCAACTGGAAATTATGTTAAGGTCAAACGTTAAGATGTCGGGAAATTGTCTTTTTGTGTGTCTTTTCAAATAGGAACACATTTCACAGGACTTGAGAGATTTTTATCTTGTTCAATTATAATATAATTCCATGGTACTAATATCACTGAAGGGAATCGAATAAAGCCCAATGAGCCCAGCATCGTCCGGGTTAGGGGAGGGTTTTGCTGGAGTAGGCAGTCATTGTAAAATAAGAATTTGTTCCTAACTGAGGCTGGGGCGGCAGGTAGGTAACCTAGTGGTTAAAGCGTTGGGCCAGTAACCGAAAGGTTGCTGGATCGAATCCCCGAGCTGAAGATGTAAAAATCTGTCGTTCTGCCCGTGAACAAGGCACCGTTCACCGTTCCCTGGTAGGCTGTCATTGTAAATAAGAATTTGTTCTTAACTGGCATGCCTAGTTAAATAAAGGTTAATAACAATAAAAAAAAAAAACTTGCCTAGTTAAATTAATGTTAATATAAATAAAAACTTGCCTAGTTAAATAAAGATTAATAAAAAGGTAATGGAAGATTTCTTGAAATGAAAACATTCTTCCTTAAAATTCAAAACTTTGGGAGCACTTATACAGGGAAAAGCTCCCACTGTGAATGAAATTAGAATAGAAAGCCGTGAGTGAACCCTGAAATACAGCAAGCTTTTTGTTATAGAGGGAGGATTTAAGCTCTTTCCACGAACATCTTATCCCGTCCTCACCGTGATATAGCTGATATGGAAATAAGACAATGTGACAAGTGGAAAGGCTTCACATAGGCAGGCAACACCATTCCTGTAGTTGTGCAACAGTTCTCCCGCAAAACATTTCACTTTGATTTTTCAGATAAACCATATCACAAGATACATCTTTAGTCTTGTTGTTAATAAACAACTAGCTAATCATATGCTGGCCATTATATCAAAGTTATCTTTTAATTGTAACGTTGACTCATAAGTGGGTAGTGGATGCTGATAAAGTTTTTTTGAATTCCTGATACTGTGCATGAGTTACACTACACACACACACAGACCAGAAATAACAAACACGTTTACACAGAAGACACATGTTGGATATTTTCAAAGTAGTGCGGTCTTCTCCCGTTTCAAACATGCTGCATTGATTATTTTCCTTAAGCAGTCCAGTTGTAATGATCTGAAGACAGCCAGACAGAGGCTGTGGCCCAAATTACACCCTATTCCCTAGTACACTACCTTACCCAGAGCCCTGTGGGCCATGGTAAAAAGCAGTGTACTACAAAGGGAGTGGGACTAGTGTGCAATTTGGGATACAGCCAGAGAATCACGCTGCCTGCCTGGGAGCGAAGCTGTCTAAGCTGTGTCTGTCTGTCTGTCTGTCTGCCTGCCCAGGGTTTGTACTGACTGACTGGTAATCAGGCAGCATCTGGGAGTGGTCTGAGCCAGGTACTGTCTGGAAGTTATTCTCCACCTGTTCCCCTCAACATGGTGATTCATCATCACTACGAACCTGGCTGTATTCATCAGCCCGTGACTGGATATACGGCATAGTGAACACGCGACACACACACACACACACACACACACACACACACACACACACACACACACACACACACACACACACACACACACACACGCACAAGCACACACGCACTATACAGGCCATGTCACAGACCAACACACAAACAAGGCTCACCTAACTAGTTCAAATGTAGACGAGTGCACAAGGCAAGGAATCTCTTCCCCCTCTCAAACTAATAACAAATACACTGTCCCCCCTTGTGTGTAAATGGGGCAATCCCTTGTTGTATTTTAAATCTAACATTAGCCTCTCTGTCACGTTTGCACAATAAGACAGTTCCAGGTAGTGCGCTGGTCTGTCCAAGGTGTACTGGTGTGGCGGTGGGGGATTGGGAACAACACTGTTTACAGAGGGTGGTCAGTAAACCCAAACACACACAGGAGAGGAGCCAGAGAAAATATAATGCCTGATTAAGAATTCACAGTGTCGCAAAACCAACAATTATAGCTGGAATAAGACCAAGTAAACACTCAGCTCCTCACATTCATTCTAAACAACCCAGAATCAGAATCTTTCTGCCTATGCTTTCTGCAGTAGAGCAGTGAAGTATATCTAGCAGTGTTTCAGTGGGCATTGTGCTGGATGGACAGCCTAGATGCACATGTTAGTGTTTAATGGCATTTATTTTTTTCCTTCTATTTCACTCAATTTTCGATCTTGTCTCATCGCTGCAACTCCCCAATGGGCTTGGGAGAGGCAAAGGTGGAATCATGCTTCCTCCGAAACATGACCCGCCCAAACATCGCTTCTTAACACCCACCAGCTTAACCCGGAAGCCAGCCACACCAATGTGTCAGCGGAAACACTGTTTAACTGGCGACCAGGGTCAGACTGCAGGCTACTGGCCTGCCACAAGGAATCGCTAGAGTGAAATGAGCCAAGTATAGCCCCACCAGCCAAACCCTCCCCTAACCCGGACGACGCTGGGCCAATTGTGCGCCGTCCTATGGGACTCCCTTCCACAGCCGGTTGTGGCACAGCCCGGGAATGAACCCGGGTCTCTAGTAATGCCTGTAGCACTGCGATGCAGTGCCTTAGACCGTTGCACCACTGGGTAGGCCCGTAATGGCATTTTTTAAAGAGGAGCTCAGAAAGTATTTAAAATATTGTAATATATAATTCATAATTTATACAGTTTCAAATTACACAGAAAATACCATTTCCAACATTTCCAACCATGAATCATATGAAAGTAACATAACACCAAATCATCATAATAAGCGTATGGAGGAAGAAGCTAGGTACTCTGCTGCTCTGTACTCAGGCCACAGGAGAGTATCAGGTCTGACAGATCATGATGATGAGACAGACAGACAGACAAGTCTGCTTCAGCAGGCAGCTCCAGGTAGGTCTTTGCACATTCT
The DNA here is from genome assembly GCF_029448725.1 of Salvelinus fontinalis. Lineage (NCBI taxonomy): Eukaryota > Metazoa > Chordata > Actinopteri > Salmoniformes > Salmonidae > Salvelinus > Salvelinus fontinalis. The sequence goes on from NC_074680.1 coordinate 20,420,776, forward strand.
GCTCAGGCCACGTCAGTCCCCATCAGGCCCAGTCAGCCTGTCAGCCCCTTCAGGCTCAGTCATCCCCGTCAGGTCCCATCACCCCACAGTCAGGTCCCATCAACCCCGTCAGGTCCCATCAGACTCCACCCAGGTGCCAGATTCTGGGCCACCTCTGTTTCCTCTGGCAAGCAGTGTGCTCTGGGGGGTGATGGGGTGTAACTTGGCTCCCCCTGCATTCTTCTCACTTCTGTGCGATGGGGCCTGCGTCAGAGCTGCTTCACCCTGCCTCCCACACCACCACAACCAGCACTGGGTCCCAAATGCCACCCTAATCCCTATATAGTGCACTTATTTTGACATGAGCCCTAGTGCACAATAGGAAATAGGGTGCCATTTGGGATGCGTTCCAGCAGGGCCAGGGCCATCCATCCATCTAGAGGTCAGCTAACGGTGGGGTGTGACTGTCTTCAGATCCTACTACTGCTGCTATTTCTGCTCCTGGCCCTGGGCTGCAGTCTATCCCTTCCACACCTGGACACATCTAACCCCGCCCCTCCACACCTGGACACATCTAACCCCGCCCCTCCACACATCTAACCCCGCCCCTCCACACCTGGACACATCTAACCCCGCCCCTCCACACCTTGACACATCTAACCCCGCCCCTCCACACCTTGACACATCTAACCCCGCCCCTCCACACCATGACACATCTAACCCTGCCCCTCCACACCATGACACATCTAACCCCGCCTCTCCACACCTTGACAGATCTAACACCGCCCCTCCACATCTAACCCCGCCCCTCCACACCTTGACACATCTAACCACGACAGGCCTCTTTCTGGGAAAGGATCAGACTGAAGGATGTCCCAGACCATGCTGACTGACCAGGCTCTGAAACTGTCAACTCTGTCTTGTTGGCCTCCACTAGGAGCCAGGAGTCACTTGATAAAAGTGCAAATCATCAGCAACAGTACTATGGACTTCCTTGCATATATGCAATGCATGGGAAGCACTTGCAAGCTGCAGTATTACAAACGATTCCAAGAGTGAAAATGTCACGCTCATGGGGGAATTGGGTTGTGCGTTAGTTTTTACTGTTGGAACAAAGTGTGTGTCATTATCTCTATTTTATCTTTAACTCTGCATTGTTGGAAAAGGACCTGTAAGTAAGCATTTCACTGTAAGTCTACACCTGTTGTCTACGAAGCATATGACAAATAACATTGGATTTGGAGAAGAAGCTGTTATCTCCCAAGTAAAATGGAGGCCCTCCAGTGAGGATGGTTTAAACCAGGGGTGTCAAACTCATTTCGCATCGTGGGCCACATACGGCCTAGGGAGATGTCAAGTGGGCCGGACCATTACAATTATACCATACTCTGCTATAAATAACCAAAATATCATGTCTTTCCTTTGTTTTGGTGTAAAGAAGCACAAGAACATTAGGAAAATATTGAAATTTAATGAACTATCCTTTTACAAAACATTTCATGAAACACCTCATATTTCCTTAGACAAATGTGCAATTTACTTTTATCATTCACAAATATGCATTGCAACTGATCCCACTGATTGTACAAAGGCACAAAACTTTAATTGGTACTGAAAAATATAGTAATGCACTTTAAGATTAAATGAGACTTTTAAAGAAAGGAATTTTTAAACCACTTACACATACGCATATAAAATCTAAATGTAATCGCTGCGTACACCTTACAAACTAAGGCGAGTGATTTTAAATGTGTAATGAAGAAAGTGTTCGCCTGTCCTGTAAATCTGTAAACTTCATACATGAAACATACATACACATACAATACATACTGAAAATTTATGGAGTTGTATGAACAGTAGAATTCCATCACACAACTTTTGTTTTGAAGCTGCTGACTAACATTAAAGTGCACATTTTTTAAATCACCACAGTAAGGATTCATCTTCACAGAGCTGTATTCTTTCAATGCAAACAGTATCTAAGGCAGCATTTTAAAGGTGTTAGTCTAGTCTGGACTTGTATTTGTTCCTGAAACTTGGCATCTTTTGGCCTGTACAAGTGCATCAACACCAGGTGTCATGTCCTGACTAGCTGTCACTTTCAGAATGTCATTTAAGTGCTTGTTTGTGAGCCTTGAACGCATTTTTGTTTTATTGATATTCATCACTGAGAAAATTTGTTCACAAAGGTAGGTTGTCCCAAACATGCACAAAATTTTAGCAGCCAGGGCTGTTAATTTGGGGTACCCTGGTAGTAGATACTAATAAAATCTGTCCAGACCTACAGAGGCAAATTTGCCCTTCAAATCTGCATCACACTGCAAATCAATTATCTCTAGCTGAATTTCGACCGGCAGATCAGAAGCTTTAACTGTGAAAGGTGAGCGAAAAACTGAAAATTCTGTCTCAAGTTCACCAAATACCTGAAAACGTTTCTCAAACTCCCGCAGTAGTCCTGCAATTTTGTCTTTGTACCGTTTCATGTCCGCATCAGGTCTGGTCACACACACATCTCTCAGACAGGGGAAATGAGCAGGGTTGCCATTTGCCAGTTGCATCTCCCACAAAGTCAGCTTCAACTTAAATGCATGTATGTTGTCAGAAAACTGTGTGACAACTTTTTTGCGGCCTTGCAACATTTTGTTCAGATTGTTCAAGTGTTCAGTAATATCAACCAAGAATGCAAGGTCCCGTAGCCATTCCTGAGATTGTAATTCCAACACCGGTTTTCCTTTTTTCTCCATGAACTGTCCGATTTCCTCTCGTAGATCAAAGAAATGCCTCAGCACAGCGCCTCGGCTTAACCATCTCACTTCAGTGTGGTATGGCAGGCTGTGGGTAATGTTGCTGTCGCTGAGAAGTTTGTCAAACTGACGATGGTTCAGACCTCTGGACCGGATGAAATTTACAGTGCGAACAACCACCTCCATGACGTGGTCCATTTTCAGCGACTTGCAACACAATGCCTCCTGGTGCAAAATACAGTGAAATGTCCAGAAACGATCTCCTCCATTAAGGGCTTGTACTTTGTCTTTGAACTTTGTCGCGACACCTGCTTTCTTTCCGACCATGGATGGCACGCCGTCTGTAGCCAGGCTGACAGCGCGGGACCAGTCCACTCCAACTCTGTCCAATGCAGCAACGACAGAGCCGAAAATGTCCTCGGCTGTTGTGGTGTCCATCATTGGCACCAACTCAAGAAACTCTTCAGTAACAGTCAATGTCTCATCAACTCCTCGAATAAATATGGCCAGTTGGGCCACGTCTGTGATGTCAGTGCTCTCGTCAATTGCCACGGAAAATGCAATAAATGACTTGACTCTCTGTTTCAATTGACTGTCTAAATCTGCCGATAGTTCCGAAATCCTCTCTGCTATAGTATTCCTCGTCAGGCTAATATTGGCAAAAGCTTGTCGCTTCTCGGGACATACAAGTTCAGCCGCCTTCATCATGCATCGTTTAACAAAGTCACCGTCGGAATACGGCTTCGATGCTAATGCTATTTCGCTAGCAATTAGGTAGCTGGCTTTTACCGCTGCTTCACTGACTTCTCGGCTCTGGATGAAAGTTGACTGCTGTTTCCTCAGACCCGCCAGCAATTCGTTAATCTTATCTCTTCTCAGTTGTCCTTGCAAGCCGTCATATTTTTCGCTGTGATGAGTCTCGCAGTGGCGTCGAATATTATATTCCTTCAATACCGAAACTTGTTGCAAACACACCAAGCACGAAGGTTTTCCGTGCATCTCTGTAAATAAATAGGACGTGGTCCATTTTTCTTTGAAAATTCTACACTCCTTATCTACTTTTCTCCGTTTGGATAACGACATTTTGGCTAATGAGGGTGTAGCGGAGAGGTAGAGACCAAGGTATTAACAACGTCGTAACAAGCAGCAGATGGCGCATTGATACCGTCTGCTGTTTTCAGTCTGTCTCAGTGATGCGGCTTGTCTTCTACTCTGATGGAAAGAGTGCGCCCCTTAGCGGATAATCCATGAATTGCAGCGAATTAAAAATATTAATTCCATGTCTTTTATGCATTTTTTCCACTTTCAAATTATCCTGCGGGCCTGATCGAACCTCCTTGGGGGCCGGTTCCGGCCCGCGGGCCGTATGTTTGACACCCCTGGTTTAAACACAATACCAACTAGAATGCCCTCTTTTCTCCCTCTCAATCTGTGGGGGGTGGGGCCTTCCCAGCACTGAGAACTGTCACCCCCCCTAACCCCCCTGTTAATTCGCCAGGCAAATAGATGAGCGGGCAACTGTTTGTTTAGCGGGGAGCGGGTAGGTCCAATGTGACTGGGAGGGAGCAGGAGCAGCAAAAACCAGGCTGGGACTGGGGAGAGAAGGACTCACAGACAACCAGTAACCAGTCGTCTATCAGCATGGAGACCACCAGCACAGGCCAAGAGAATTTGTAAATTTTTATTAGGATCCCCATTAGCTAACGCTGTAAAGTTAGCTAATCTTACTGGGGTCCAACACCAATTAATAAGACATTACAAATTAAGACTACAAACATTTAACAAGTAGACAATACAGACAATTAAAATACATGACAGGAAACACATTTAACATTCAGTTGATGCTTTCTATTTCCTGTCCAGTCACATGGTCTATAGCATTAGATGTTCTTTCTATTTCCTGTCCAGTCATATGGTCTATAGCATTAGATGTTCTTTCTATTTCCTGTCCAGTCATATGGTCTATAGCATTAGATGTTCTTTCTATTTCCTGTCCAGTCATATGGTCTATAGCATTAGATGTTCTTTCTATTTCCTGTCCAGTCATATGGTCTATAGCATTAGATGTTCTTTCTATTTCCTGTCCAGTCATATGGTCTATAGCATTAGATGTTCTTTCTATTTCCTGTCCAGTCATATGGTCTATAGCATTAGATGTTCTTTCTATTTCCTGTCCAGTCATATGGTCTATAGCATTAGATGTTCTTTCTATTTCCTGTCCAGTCATGTGGTCTATAGCATTAGATATTCTTTCTATTTCCTGTCCAGTCATATGGTCTATACTATAGACCATATGACTGGACAGGAAATAGAAAGAACATCTAATGCTATAGACTCTATAGCATTAGATGTTCTTTCTATTTCCTGTCCAGTCATATGGTCTATAGCATTAGATGTTCTTTCTATTTCCTGTCCAGTCATATGGTCTATAGCATTAGATGTTCTTTCTATTTCCTGTCCAGTCATATGGTCTATAGCATTAGATGTTCTTTCTATTTCCTGTCCAGTCATATGGTCTATAGCATTAGATGTTATTTTATTTTTCTTGAAGGTGGATTTACTTTTTGCCGGAGAAATATGTATTGGTAAAGAGTTCCATTCAGCTATGGCTCTACATAAAAATGTAGATTTAAGGTGATTTGTCCTGTGCTTGGGTTGTCTTAGATGCCCTGAATTTACCTGTCTGGTTTGTTGGTTATGCGTTTTGCTAGTATGTACTAACTTGTCTGAAAAATACTGTGGGTTTTTGAAAAATATAACATTCCTAAAGAAAATCAGAAGACTGAATAGTAATTTGTTTTCAACGTGAAGCCATGTGATGCATTTGGATAATATTCATATAGATAGAGCAATGAAGAGCTAATCTGGCAGCCCTGTTCTGAGCCATTTGGAGCTTTTTTATATCTTTGCTGCTGATGACCATATGACTGGACAGTACTCTAAGTGTGATAGGACCAAGGATTGACCATATAACTGGACACTACTCTAAGTGTGATAGGACCAGGGATTGACCATGTAACTGGACAGTACTCTAAGTGTGATAGGACCAGGGATTGACCATGTAACTGGACAGTACTCTAAGTGTGATAGAACCAGGGATTGACCATATAACTGGACAGTACTCTAAGTGTGATAGGACCAGGGATTGCCCATGTAACTGGACAGTACTCTAAGTGTGATAGGACCAGGGATTGCCCATGTAACTGGACAGTACTCTAAGTGTGATAGAACCAGGGATTGACCATATAACTGGACACTACTCTAAGTGTGATAGGACCAGGGATTGACCATATAACTGGACACTACTCTAAGTGTGATAGGACCAGGGATTGACCATATAACCGGACAGTACTCTAAGTGTGATAGAACCAGGGATTGACCATATAACTAGACAGTACTCTAAGTGTGATAGGACCAGGGATTGACCATATAACTGGACAGTACTCTAAGTGTGATAGAACCAGGGATTGACCATATAGCTGGACAGTACTCTAAGTGTGATAGAACCAGGGATTGACCATATAACTGGACAGTACTCTAAGTGTGATAGGACCAGGGATTGAACATGTAACTGGACAGTACTCTAAGTGTGATAGGACCAGGGATTGACCATATAACTGGACAGTACTCTAAGTGTGATAGGACCAGGGATTGACCATATAACTGGACAGTACTCTAAGTGTGATAGAACCAGGGATTGCCCATGTAACTGGACAGTACTCTAAGTGTGATAGGACCAGGGATTGACCATATAACTGGACAGTACTCTAAGTGTGATAGGACCAGGGATTGACCATATAACTGGACAGTACTCTAAGTGGGATAGGACCAGGGATTGACCATATAACTGGACAGTACTCTAAGTGTGATAGAGTACTGTCCAGTTATATGGTCAATCCCTGGTCCTAAGTGTGATAAGACCAAGGACTGAATACCTGATTCAGAGTGCTAGATGTTACATACTCTGAACATTTTCTTGTAAGAGCAATTCCCTTACCCATCTTAATAACAATATTATCTATGTGTTCTGACCATGATAAAGCTGCGTCCAATATGACACCTAGTAGTTTTGTTTTTTTCACTTGCTCCACATGCGTTCTATTCATCGACAAATTCAATTGGAGATCATCAGCAAGCATGTATCGTGAACCAAATACAATACATTTAATTTTAGAAATGTTCAGCACCAATTTGCTCATATCAAGCCACTCAGATGCCATTCTTAGTTCACTACTCAGTACATCTGTTAGCTCATTACATTCTGATGCTGCGCTATACATTGTATAGTCATCAGCATACATTACCACTCTTGCATTGTTCAATACTGAAGGTAAATCATTAGTAAAGAAAGAGTAGAGAAGTGGGCCTAGGCACCTTCCTTGAGGAACACCACTTTGTTCTTTACTGTTTGAAAAGCTACCATTAAAGAACACTTTTTGCCTTCTCCTGGATAGATAGCTTTCCATCCACAATAGAGCTGCAGACTTAAAACCATAGCATTTGAGTTTACCTAGTAACAGTTCATGATCAATTACATCAAAAGCAGCAGTGAAATCTAGCAACACTGCACCAACTAACTTCCTGTCATCCATACTCTTTAACCAACAATCTGTTATTTGTGCTAAGGCCGTACTCATAGAATGCCCTTCTTTGTATGCATGCTGGAAACCCGTTATCAGACCATTACATGAGAAATAATCCTTGATTTGTACAGATATCATTCACGTAACACAGGCAGCAAGTTAATAGTAAAACCAAAACCAAATGCATGCTTTTCAACCGTTCGCTGCCTGCACCCGCACGCCCGACTAGCATCACCACCTGGACGGTTCCGACCTAGAATATGTGGACATCTATAAGTACCTAGGTGTCTGGCTAGACTGCAAACTCTCCTTCCAGACTCATATCAAACATCTCCAATCCAAAATCAAATCTAGAGTCGGCTTCCTATTCCGTAACAAAGCCTCCTTCACTCACGCCGCCAAACTTACCCTAGTAAAACGGACTATCCTACCGATCCTCGACTTCGGCGATGTCATCTACAAAATAGCTTCCAATACTCTACTCAGCAAACTGGATGCAGTTGATCACAGTGCCATCCGTTTTGTTACTAAAGCACCTTATACGACCCACCACTGCGACCTGTATGCCCTAGTCGGCTGGCCCTCGCTACATGTTCGTCGTCAGACCCACTGGCTCCAGGTCATCTACAAGGCTATGCTAGGTAAAGTGCCGCCTTATCTCAGTTCACTGGTCACGATGGCTACACCCACCCGTAGCACGCGCTCCAGCAGGTGTATCTCACTGATCATCCCTAAAGCCAAAACCTCATTTGGACGCCTTTCCTTCCAGTTGTCTGCTGCCTGCGACTGGAACGAATTGCAAAAATCTCTGAAGTTGGAGACTTTTATCTCCCTCAACAACTTTAAAAATCTGCTATCCGAGCAGCTAACCGATCGCTGCAGCTGTACATAGTCCATCTGTAAACTACCCACCCAATTTACCTACCTCACCCCCCATACTGCTTTTATTTATTTACTTTTCTGCTCTTTTGCACACCAGTATCTCTTCTTGCACATGATCATCTGATGATTTATCACTCCAGTGTTAATCTGCTAAATTGTAATTATTCGATTTATTGCCTACCTCATGCCTTTTGCACACATTGTATATAGATTCTCTTTTTTTTCTACCATGTTATTGACTTGTTTATTGTTTACTCCATGTGTAACTCTGTGTTGTTGTCTGTTCACACTGCTATGCTTTATCTTGGCCAGGTCGCAGTTGCAAATGAGAACTTGTTCTCAACTAGCCTACCTGGTTAAATAAAGGTGAAATAAAAATAAAAAAATAAAAAATTAGGACGACTATTAGGACCAGTGAATGCAGATTTATCTAAGGTAGGTAGTGGAATAACCTTTGACTCTTTCCAGACTTCTGGGCACACTCCATACAGTGGCTTGCGAAAGTATTCACCCACCTTGGCATTTTTCCTATTTTGTTGCCTTTTTCCTATTTTGTTGCCTTACAACCTGGAATTAAAATAGATTTTTGGGGGGTTTGTATCATTTGATTTACACAACATGCCTACCACTTTGAAGATGCAAAATATTTTTTTTGTGAAACAAACAAGAAATAAGACAAAACAACTCAAAACTTGAGCATGCATAACTATTCACCCCCCAAAGTCAATACTTTGTAGAGGCACCTTTTGCAGCAATTACAGTTATAGTCTGTTGAGGTATGTCTCTATAAGCTTGCCACATCTAGCCACTGGGATTTTTGCCCATTCTTCAAGGGAAAACTGCTCCAGCTCCTTCAAGTTGGATGGGTTCCACTGGTGTACAGCAATCTTTTGGTCGTACCACAGATTCTCAATTGGATTGAGGTCTGGGCTTTGACTAGGCCATTCCAATACATTTAAATGTTTCCCTTAAACCTTGAGTGCTGCTTTAGCAGTATGCTTAGGGTCATTGTCCTGCTGGAAGGTGAACCCCTGTCCCAGTCTCAAATCTCTGGAAGACAAACACGTTTCCCTCAAGAATTTCCCTGTATTCCTTCAATTCTGACCAATTTCCAAAGTCCCTGCCGATGAAAAACATCTACACAGCATGATGCTGCCACCACCATGCTTCACTGTGGGGATAGTGTTCTCGGGGTGATGAGGTGTTGGGTTTGCGCCAGACGTAGCGTTTTCCTTGATGGTCAAAAAGCTACATTTTAGTCTCATCTGACCAGAGTACCTTCTTCCATATGTTTGGGGAGTCTCCCTCATGCCTTTTGGTGAACACCAAACGTGTTTGCTTATTTTTTTCTTTAAGCAATGGCTTTTTTCTGGACACTCTTCCGTAAAGCCCAGCTCTGTGGAATGTACGGCTTAAAGTGGTCCTATGGACAGATACTCAAATCTCTGCTGTGGAGCTTTGCAGCTCCTTCAGAGTTATCTTTGGTCTCTTTGTTGCCTCTCTGATTAATGCCCTCTTTGCCTGGTCTGTGAGTTTTGGTTGGCGGCCCTCACTTAGCAGGTTTGTTGTGGTGCCATATTCTTTCCATTTCTTTCTCATGGATTTAATGGTGCTCCGTGGGATGTTCAAAGTTTCTGATAATTTTTTATAACCCAACCCTGATCTGTACTTCTCCACAACTTTGTCCCTGACCTGTTTGGAGAGCTCCTTGGTCTTCATGGTGCCACTTGCTTGGTGGTGCCCCTTGTTTAGTGGTGTTGCAGACTCTGGGGTCTTTCAGAACAGGTGTAAATATACTGATATCATGTGACACTTAGATTGCACACAGGTGGACTTGATTTAACTAATTATGTGACTTCTGAAGGTAATTGGTAGCACCAGATCTTATTTAGGGGCTTCATAGCAAAGGGGGTGAATACATAAGCACGCACCACTTTTCTGTGTTTTTTTTCATTTCACTTCACCAATTTGGACTATTTTGTGTGCCCATTACATGAAATTCAAATACAAATTAATTCAAATTACAGGTTGTAATGCAACAAAATAGGAAAAACGCCAAGGGGGATGAATAATGTTGCAAAGCACTGTACATCAAGCACTTATTACAATTATGAGAGATTGTGGTAGATATTTGGTTAGCTGTAACTCTAAGCAATTTGGTGTCCAGATGATCTGTACCAGGTGACGTGTCATAAGAAAGAGACAACAGCATCCTTTCTACCTCGTCCCTTTCTACTTGGTGAAATTTGAACCTGCATTGCCTCTCCTTCATGAGACAATCTTTTATAAGGGTGTATGACATGGAGCCATCAGTTGGAATCATAGCATTCCTCAACTTGTCCACTTTGCTGGTAAAATGTTCAGAGGGTGAGGCTGGGTTGCAGCAGGAGTTATTGGGGGGGGGGGGGGGGGGGGGGCATGCTGTAGGGAGAGATACGATGAGATTAAATGAGATTATACTTAATTGAATTTAGCCTTGCATCACAATACACCGGTACCTGAGGGAGTTGCAGGATGTGTCAGCTAACAACCGTGACTTTTAACAAGCCACTCTAAAACAGTTGTTTTCATTGTATTTGATTGGTCCTTTGGTTTTGATATGGTCCTTTGGTTTTGAATTTGGTGTGAGGAAAATATTTTGACATACTGGCCATCAGTACTGTCAAAGGTGGTTGACAGAACAGCAAAGAGGGATATCTCAATTTCTGAAAACAACAAGTTGTAGACAAAAGAAGGATGGGAAGCACTGCAAGGATACTATAGTAGGTCTTGTAGATGAAAGGTGCAGTACACGGATGATGCACTGAACAGGCTTCCAACCAACAGGTCTCCTCTACTCTCTGGTTTTTACTCTGCAGTGAAAGTGCCGCTGGCCACACTTCTATCACAAACCAACAGAAACTTGACCTTAAGCAATGAAAGCATGCCTGCAGTTTACCTGACAGTAGGGTACGTTATTCTGTATCAACACCCCGTGGCAAAGAGACAAGTTTAATATTCAAATGCTATGTCACTACAAGAGACAATATCTGGAGGCAATAATGCGGCAGAATGTCAGTGGAATATATTACCGTACATTACTGACGGGACTGACTGAATTACTGAGAACATCAAACTGACAGAGTGGAGCTCAAGGTAAAAGCAGACAGGTGTTTTCCAATGAGATGCGAGAGGGAGAGAGTGCTGCTCTCAAAAGAGAGAGATTGAGGTAAACAGTAGTGTGGTTATATTTTCAGCTTGGTAGGGTGGGGTATTCTTCGCTTGAGTATAGGGCTAACTAAACCCATTATCTATCGGGGAGGAGAGGAAACCAAAATATTGATGCTAACTCTGACTACAGAGTCTTACTTTTGACCAGTTTCTCACAGCAGGAAAATAATCCTGCAGCAACAGAAAAGGGGAACTATTGTGTGGATTATAATTAATGGACCTTTTTGTTGGGCTTTTTAAACCTTAAATACACAAGTTTGCATGTCCTGCAACAATAGCGTGATCAAATTAAGATCGTAAATCTGTTTGTATGCATTCCAAATGTCACCCTATTCCCTATATAGTGCACTGGGACACAACCTATTACAGCTTTGCTGTTCTATTTGCGACTCCATTACAGCATAGGAACTATGGAACAATAACCTTGCCTTTCCCCAGTTCAGTTGTTAACCCAAACCAATTCCAATGCATATTGTTTGACACAACAACCCAATTCAATGCTTTTATAAGTAAATTCAAGTAATATGATTATTGTGGCAGATGGTTGTGTAGATAGTACATTTTATATTTAGGATTTCAATTTATCACAAACGTTTTCTATTGATTTGGACACGTTAAAACTGTGACATTGGGGCTATCCCACCTAGCAAAATGTCATTGAAAATAAGATTATGCCCGACATACAATATAAGTTTGGTTTTGTCAGTGAAAGTGAAAGTTGAAAAGAAAACAATTTAATTTCAATATACTTGCAGCCTATACACATGGTTGTAACGGCTGTCCTCCTCCTCTTCGGACGAAGAGGAGGAGTAGGGATTGGACCAAAACGCAGCGTGATAATTTGACATACTGAAGTTTATTAAAGTAAAGACGAAAAACTGAAAACACTTCAACAAACTACAAAATAACAAACGAACGTAGACTGACCTAAAAACATGTGAACTTACATATAACGAAGAACGCACGAACAGGTACAGACCACAAACAAACGATACAGTCCCGTGTGGTAACATATACGGACACAGGAGACAACCACCCACAACAAACAATGTGAAACAACCTACCTATATTTGGTTCTCAATCAGAGGAAACGTAAACCACCTGCCTCTGATTGAGAGCCATACAAGGTCAATTAACACTGACACTTAACATAGATACACAAAACATAGAATGCCCACCCCAACTCACGTCCTGACCAACTAAACACATACAAAAATAACAGAAAACAGGCCAGGAACGTGACAATGGTCGCGTATAACAATGATTAAAAATGAGATTGGAAAATGAGTTTTTTACTCTCCCTCTCGCCACAGACCTTAATTTAGCCCCAACAAAAGTTGCATGCTGGGTTGCAAAATTCCGGGAACTTTTCATACATTTCCTGGTTGGAAGTTTCCGGGGATCAGGAGGGAATAAGCAAGGAATCCAGAATCCTCCAACAAGGATTTCTGGAAAACCAGGGAATTTATTGAAAGTTCACGGCATTTTGCAACCCTAGTTTCATGTCACTGTTATTGACCCACATAGATCAAATAGCAGTATTATTAATAACCAAGATCACTGAAGAATCGGGTGGAGGCCATTGGATGACAATCTTTGGCTTGCAATATAAGTATGCATGCAATAACCGTAGGGCATTCTACACTCACCGGCCAGTTAATTAGATACACAACCCCATTCACAAAAATGGTTTGCTTCTACAGACAGTGAGTCACGTGGTCGTGGCTTGCTATAAAAATCAGGCAGACATGCATCGAGGCATTCAGTAACTGTTCGATTGAACGTTAGAATGGGCAAAACGAGTCACCTAAGCGACTTTAAGTGCTTAGGTGACCATTCTCTGCTTTTCATGCACGACAGTGTTTAGGGTTTACCGAGAATGGTGCGACAAACCAATAACATCCAGTCAGCAGCAGTTCTGTGGGCAAAAACAGCTTGTTGATGAGAGAGGTTGATGGAGAATGGCAAGAATCGTGCAAGCTAACAGGAGGGCCACAAACAGACAAATAACAGCACAGTACAATAGTGGGCTATTGCAGCAGACGACCACACCGTGTTCCACTCCTATCAGCTAAAAACAAGAAGAAGCAGCTCCAGTAGGCACACAATCGCCAACACTGGACAATTGAGTGGAAACACATCGCCTGGATCATGACAGCGAGTTCAGTTTATTTGAGTGGCCTGCTCAGTCCCCAGACCTCAAACCAATAGAGTATCTTTGGGACGAGACGGGCGGGTCGCAGCATGAATGTACCAGTGTCCAATCTGCAGCAACTGCGTGATGCCATCGCATCAGTATGGACCAACATCCCTGTGGAACGTTTCCGACACCTTGTAGAATGCCCACAAATAATTCAGGCTGTTCTGGAGGAAAAGTGTGGTCCGACCTGGTACTGGATGGGTGTACCTAATTAACTGTCTGGTGAGTATTTCAATAACGGAAATATTTATATTGTAAATGTTCCATATTTTGCTTGATAAAAAAAAAAAACTTTACCTCAGCAGTGCTAAACATAAATTCAAAGCTAAACAACAGGGGGCTGGTAATGAACTAAATAACAAGGTATGATTAGATAACATCCCCCTTCTTTCCTCCATCAACTCTATGAGCAACATTATAGTCAGTTGCCCACCGACTACTGACAACCTAATCTATACTGAATAAAAATGTAAACGCAACATGTAAAGTGTTGGTCTCATGTTTCATCAGATGAAATAAAAGATTCCAGAAATGTTCCAGCTGCACAAAAAGCCACGACAGCCCAGGACCTCCGGCTTCGTCACCTGCGGGATCATCTGAGACCAGCCACCCGGACAGCTGATTAAATGAAGGAGTAATTATTTCTGTAATAAAGCCCTTTTGTGGGGAAAACCCTATTGTGATTGGCTGAGCCTGGCTCTCCAGTGGGTGGGCCGATGCCCTCCCAGGCTCACCCTAGGCTGTGCCCCTGCCCAGTCATGTGAAACCCATAGATTAGGGCCTAAGGAATTTATTTAAATTGATTGATTTCCTTATATGAACTGTAACACAGTAAAATCGTATCTATATGCATCTATATTTTTGTTCAGTATAGATTAATGACCTGAGGCCTCTGCCTCCATCCCAGCTAGGAGTGTACATACTGTAGCTTTAAAATCATATGGCTCATTCTGGCCTGTCGTCCCCTTAATGAGTTTCAGAGGGGGGAAGGAGAAGTTCCTGTTTTATGCTTCCTCTTCTGTTTCAGAGCTGAGGATAATCAATTCAGATGTGCTATTGACAGGTATGGGAGTGATGTAAAGTTTGTGTGCTTTGTTTAATTAAATGCAAACATACTGGGTCCGAAGGTCCGATGACTGTGACAAACAAGGGCAGAGCACAGGAAAGGAGGGGAGGGCAGAGGAGAGAGAACAGAGGAGGGGAGGGCAGAGAGAGAGAGAACAGAGGAGGGGAGGGCAGAGAGAGAGAACAGAGGAGGGGAGGGCAGAGAGAGAGAGAACAGAGGAGGGGAGCATTGCTTCACCATAGATTATTTTATCTGACCCTGCCTACATCACCTCGACCCCCCCCCCCCCCCCCCCCCCCCTCAACCCCCAGAGCTACACTACAACCTCCCTTTACAACACATATTCATGGTAACCAATCAAGAGGAGAGAAAAACACTGTCCTCAAACTATTCAAATTCATTTCCTGGGAGAGCGAGAGAGCGAAGGAAGGAAGCAGGGAGGGAGAGAAAGAGAGCTACCTATTGAGAGGGTGTGTTTCAACACAAACCAGGAAAGAGGTGATTTTAAGCTGTATTTTGATAGTGCTGACAACTTCCATGGGAAGTACTCCCTGGAACAACAAAAACAAAAGCACAAGGTCATGCATGTACTGTTGGAGCTGATCACGTACCATTCATGAGGACGAGTGTCTGCTCCTGTTGTACTGATCTGATCAAGTTTCATCCATCTGCGTTTCATCCATCTGCGTTTCATCCAAACACCTAACTGGAGTGAGGAACAGGCCTAGTAAGCTAAGCTGCCATGACCTGATTATCATAAAGTACGGTAATTACAACAAGTGATGCTCCGCTCCAGAATCCTCATTCTTATCTTCCCACCTGCTCTAGTGCGTCTGTGTGTCTATCTATAGAATGTTTATGACTGTGAATTCTGAGTTTCTGAACATGGTGGCTTACTGCTGTAGTTTCTGCCAGTGACCTCCAGAACAGAGAAGAGAAGGGCTTCAGTCTGCAATGCAGAACAGTTAATGATTAACTCCCCTAATCAGATAACCCAGCAGCACAGATGCTAGAGCTCAACGAACCTGCCCTCTAATTCTAGTGATGGGGTGTGTCTCAAATGGTAACCCTTTGGGCCTTGGTCAAAAGTAGTGCATTATAAAAGGGTGCCATTTTTTAAAACATTTTTTTTGTTTGTTTTTGAATTTGACCCCCTTTTTCTCCCCAATTTCGTGGTATCCAATTGTTAGTAGTTACTATCTTGTCTCATCGCTACAGCTCCCATACGGGCTCGGGAGAGACGAAGGTCGAAAGCCATGCGTCCTCCGAAACACAACCCAACCAAGCCGCACTGCTTCTTAACACAACGCGCATCCAACCCGGAACCCAGCCGCACCAATGTGTCGAAGGAAACACCGTGCACCTGGCAACCTTGGTTAGCGCGCACTGCGCTCAGCCCGCCACAGGAGTCGCTGGAGCGCGATGAGACAAGGATATCCCTACCGGCCAAGCCCTCCCTAACCCGGACGACGCTAGGCCAATTGTGCGTCGCCCCACGGACCTCCCGGTCGCGTCCGGCTGCAACAGAGCCTGGGCACGAACCCAGAGTCTCTGGTGGCACAGCTAGCGCTGCGATGCAGTGCCCTAGACCACTGATCCACCCGGGAGGCCTGGGGTGCCATTTGGGATGCATATTTGATTAATGCTTAGTGTGAAGGAGGATTGTTATCAGGGGCAGGGTATGTAAAATACCCTTTAATAGAGACTTATCTCTCTGGGCTTCAAACAAATAAACAAGGACTCCAGGCCTGAGACAACAAGGTCACAGAGCTCACCTGTTACCAGACAGACTGGTACACCAAGCTACAGCCAGGTCACAGAGCTCACCTGTTACCAGACAGACTGGTACACCAAGCTACAGCCAGGTCACAGAGCTCACCTGTTACCAGACAGACTGGTACACCAAGCTACAGCCAGGTCACAGAGCTCACATGTTACCAGCCAGACTGGTACACCAAGCTACAGCCAGGTCCCAGAGCTCACCTGTTACCAGACAGACGGGTACACCAAGCTACAGCCAGGTCACAGAGCTCACCTGTTACCAGACAGACGGGTACACCAAGCTACAGCCAGATCCCAGAGCTCACCTGTTACCAGACAGACTGGTACACCAAGCAACAGCCAGGTCCCAGAGCTCACCTGTTACCAGACAGACTGGTACACCAAGCAACAGCCAGATCCCAGAGCTCACCTGTTACCAGACAGACTGGTACACCAAGCAACAGCCAGGTCCCAGAGCTCACCTGTTACCAGACAGACTGGTACACCAAGCAACAGCCAGGTCCCAGAGCTCACCTGTTACCAGACAGACGGGTACACCAAGCTACAGCCAGGTCCCAGAGCTCACCTGTTACCAGACAGACTGGTACACCAAGCAACAGCCAGGTCCCAGAGCTCACCTGTTACCAGACAGACTGGTACACCAAGCAACAGCCAGGTCCCAGAGCTCACCTGTTACCAGACAGACTGGTACACCAAGCAACAGCCAGGTCCCAGAGCTCACCTGTTACCAGACAGACTGGTACACCAAGCAACAGCCAGGTCCCAGAGCTCACCTGTTACCAGACAGACTGGTACACCAAGCTACAGCCAGGTCCCAGAGCTCACCTGTTACCAGACAGACTGGTACACCAAGCTACAGCCAGGTCCCAGAGCTCACCTGTTACCAGACAGACTGGTACACCAAGCAACAGCCAGGTCCCAGAGCTCACCTGTTACCAGACAGACTGGTACACCAAGCAAAAGCCAGGTCCCAGAGCTCACCTGTTACCAGACAGACTGGTACACCAAGCAACAGCCAGGTCCCAGAGCTCACCTGTTACCAGACAGACTGGTACACCAAGCTACATACAGGACAGGATGACCATTTGTCGCTTTCCTACCATGGCACCTCTGAGAAGCAGCCAGGTCACCTCACCTTTTATCACACAGGTATCCCAAGCCAAGCCACAACTACTGGGGAGAATATCCACCTACAGTATTTTGGCTCTAGCCTGGTCCCAGATTTGTTTCTGCTGAATAGCCAACTCCTATGATGGCATCGGAGTTTGGCATGACAATAAATGAAAGACGATAGGATTTGGCAAGACAGCACAAATTGATCTGGGTTCAGGCTACCTTAGTTCCTACTACCTTATAAAAAAAATGTAATTAACAGTGAGTGACTTGTTGCTTAATCACATATTTTTATCACCTGTCTCTGTGATGTACGAATGATGTACAAACCAATTTGGGCTTGGGGTTCAGTGGTTTGCAGGGGTGCTGCTGAGCATTTTGAATAACTTCCTCCATCTCTATTCCGGCGGAGTCTAGCCTGCTGAGAGGGCTCCTAGACAATCCACCAAATGTATTGGGGAGCACAGATTGAAAAGTAAGGGCTAACCCTGAGTTTGAGGCACTGGTTCACTTTTCCTTGTTCTTTCTCAGTCAGGGTTGATGGTGACGTAAAGCGCCTTCAGAAAGTATTCACACCCATTGCATTTTTCCACATTCTGTTGTGTTGCAGCCTACATTTAAAATTGATTAAATTTAGATTATTTTAGTCACCAACCTACACAGAATACCCCATAATGACTAAGTGGAATTATGTTTTTTGAAATTTTTACCAATGAATAAAAAATGAAAAGCTGAAATGTCTTGAGTCAATAAGTATTCAACCCCTTTGCTATGGCAAACCTAAATATGTTCAGGAGTAAAAACTTGTTTAACAAGTCACATAAGTTGCATGACCTCACTCTGTGTGCAATAGTGTTTAACATGATTTATAATGACTACCTCAGCTCTGTACCCCACACATACAATTATCTGTAAGGTCCCTCAGTCGAGCAGTGAATTTCAAATTTCCAATGCCTCGAGGAGCACAATTGGCCCAGCGTTGTCCGGGTTTGGCCGGCGTTGACCGTCATTGTAAATAAGAATATGTTCTTAATTGAATTGCCTAGTTAAATAAAGGTTAAATAAAACAAAAAACGTAAATATTAACAACCTAAAATGTCCTCCTAGATATTCAAAATCCACAAGTCTTTTCAAACAAGTCCCATGAAAGTGAAGAGGAAATTCAGCAACTCTTGGGGGACAGTGGACGTTGATAAATGCTTCTTTATTGTTAAAACCAACATGGAATCAGGGTTCTGTGTAGATCACTATGTAGATAGGAACATAAGGTACTAAAAATAATTACTGAGAGAAACCCCAGGCAGCCAGCCTGTCTTGTTTCCCTCTGCTAGCCTAGCTAATCACTATTGAGTTTG
Source organism: Salvelinus fontinalis (assembly GCF_029448725.1). Taxonomy (NCBI): domain Eukaryota; kingdom Metazoa; phylum Chordata; class Actinopteri; order Salmoniformes; family Salmonidae; genus Salvelinus; species Salvelinus fontinalis. Next base: position 20,439,690 of record NC_074680.1, read on the forward strand.
TAGGCGTTAAAGTTCGACCCACTCAACCTCCGTGATGATCAGCCTTCCCCAGGGAGTTTCATGTCCATCCGGAGTGTTAATACATGCCCTGCTTGGCCTGACTGACTCCGTCCAGCCTCCTTGTGTTGAGTCCCAAATGGCACCCTCTTCCCACTACTTTTGACTAGGGCCCATATGGCTCCAACCTATTCATATTAAGAGCTAAAACTAGTCCTCATATGCATCGTTTGACTATAATTTGAGATATCTAAAGTACTTACACCCCAATTATAATATTAATCCATGGGAATTCATTATTAGAGGTTTTGGAAAATACTGAAAAAGGTGCTTTTTATTTGTCTTTAGCTTTAACCATCCGCCAAATACATTTTTTTTGTCATTAATCATTCAATGGAAGAAATTGTGTAACAACACCTTAAAAATAGAATAGATAACCGTACAGCAGTGTAGCTAGCATGTCTGTGATTGGTTGTGTGTATTATCCAGGAGACACAATGGAGAGAGCCAGTGAATCCTCAAACAGACACACAGAGCAGAGCCAGCTTCTCTTCTCCGCTTTGTTGGGGCTGGAAGGACGGTTCGCCACATAAAGGTCTACAGGACCACTGATAAGACGTAGTACTAGGCCACCTCCCTCTATCTATCTTTCTTTCTTTCTCCCTATCAATTGGCAAACATATGTTTACATTGCCAAAGCAAGTGAAATAGACTCTCTCTCTTTCTCTCTCTCTCTTGCTCCCACTCTCACACAATGCAAATTGTCTTAGAAGAGGAGAATACAATGCTATCCTTAGACTCCTCAGAGCAAAGCCAGGGTGGGGTGGGCCACTCCATAAAAACCTATTAGCGTTCTCAGGGATCCCTGTCACTCTGTGGTGACCAATGCCAGACTAACACTCCACAACGTGACAGATGAGATGCAGAGAAAACTAACTATCAGGATATGACACACATTAAGAACAGGATGCAGGTTACCAAACTAGATGGGCTACTTTCTGAGCCAACAGAAAATAGATGCTAGGACATGCTAGCTACACTGCTGTACGGGTTTCTCTTCTATTTTTAAGGTGTTGTCACACAATTTATTCCATTGAATGACTAATTACAACAACAAAAAATGTCATTGGCGGACAATTACATTTAAAGACAAATAAAAAGCACCCTTTTTCTGTATTTTCCAAAACCTCTAATAGTTAATTCCCATTTATTAATATTATAATTAGGGTGTAATTACTTTAGATATCTCAAATTAGAGCAAAACGATGCATATGAGGATTAGTTTTAGTTCTTAATATGAGTAGGTTGGAGGGAGAGCTGGCGAAAACATGTTTCTCAGACATTTTTAATAAGCGGGAGAGCAATGAGCTGTCTTGCTGTGCAGCCATTTTTTATTAAGAAGTTAGAATGGGGTGCGATCATAGCTACCCGACCCTTTCAACCAAATGAAATGGAAATGATCTGTGGTCCTATGAATGTGTAGTTCTTGCTCTGTGGCTAGTAGTATTTGTGCAGAATGGGATCAGAAAGTATCCAGGAATAACATACTTTATTACTAGGTTCAGTATTTTACAATTATTACAATAATGATGACGGGATACTTTTTTGTTTAACTAAATTGTGTCCCCTAAACCAATGGTATAACAATGTACTATTGGAAAAATGCATGAGTGAGTGAGCAGGTTTATTTGATTACATAAATTACTTTCCACTAAGATTCTAAGTCACATCAAAGTCTAATATGAGTCTTATCATATTTCACTATTGTGCCTTTAAATCTCCGCTATTTGGAGCTGTATAACCCTAGCAGAAATGATCCCAATGTACCAAGCAACACTAAACCATATATTCCTGTTATCGGAGAACCTTCACTATGCAGATACAGACATCTTAAAGAGGAAGTGTATGTGTGTGTGTCACCTGTGGTACGTGCATAGTGTTTGTATTTCCTCCTCCAGCTGTTGGCTGTGCTCCAGGGCCCTGTCTCTCTCTCTCTCTGGACCACCTCCACGTCCTCCTGGTAACAACACAAAACAACAGACAGAAAGACAGACGGTTCAGAACGATGCAGATAGAAATGTAATGAATAGATTGAACACGTTTCACAATTCATATCTGTTCTATACAATATATTTCTATCTCCAGCTCCTCCTGTGAACACAACAGATAGTCAGATCACATCACAGTTCGAAAAGCACAGCTAGTAGCTACTGTTACAGGACATGGAGCTGAATGACATTGTGCTTGGGTGGCTTAATTAATATTATTTATCCGTGTGTTTCCATGTGAGAATAAATTGTATTGTGACCATTTCAATTGCCGTGATACTTCAGATTTATCAATAGTTTTACACTTTTGATGTGACCTATTATGCATTCCATTTTGAACACTGGATTATTATTTTTTTACTCAAAATCAAGTAATGGTACTTGTAATAAATCAGTTCACAAACACGTTAAAACGCAGCTGAAGTTTCACATCTTTTCCGCTTCTCACAGTGGTTTTCCTACTGAGGCGGAGGAGGCGTAATGTCATTGATTCCTCTCACACCACAGAGAACTATCCATGTCTGCAGCGTATGTCTTTTAACAGCATTTTAATTCAGCTCATGTAGAGCACCAGCAGTCCCAGAAGCACACAGGGAGACTCTAACACAATGAGGCTGCTCTGAGGGGATCCCATTCACGCTATTGTCTCCCCACTCAGCACCTACTCAGAAGGACTACCGTTCAAAGGGACAAGGGAAGGGAGGCCGGCTGGCCTGATCACGGCGGTGGGTGGGAGCAGGGGATGCTGGGTAAACAGTGTGTGTGAGTGTGTGGTTGTGTGTGGTTTTGTGTGAGAGTGCTGGGCAACCCTGTGGTTAAACCTGGCCCACAATAAATGCCCTGCTAATTAGCAGCCGTTGAAACAGATGTATTGATGGTCTCAACAGCTAAGAGAGGAGGGAACAATGGAGGAGGTCTAAATAAACAAGGGGAGCAGGGCCATACTGTACATGGCCGCAATCTATAGCCTCTGTGATGAGAAGGGAAGAAGGGGGAGAGAGAGAGAGAACCTAGGAGGGCTTTTGTCTTAACAGTGACAGGAGAGAGGATTGGATTAGCAGAGTCGTGTTCAGTAGGGCACGGGAAAAAGGAAAATATGTGTTCTTATTGGACAAATTCATGTAGTACCTCACTCCTTTTCAAAACGTTTTCTCACTGCTGAACACGACCCAAGCTCTATTTAGAAATTAGCGTTTTTTTTGTTTAACTGCAGAATGGAAAGCACCACTTTTTTTGGGGACTTCTATGACTTGGTTGGATAGTGGCTGAAATAGGGTGACCAATTGCCCCGGGTTTTACGGGACATTCATGCATTTTGGCTCCTTGTCCCCCTTCCCATAAACAAACAATCATGTTCCGCATTTTATCAACAAATTAAAACACGAATTTACTTCTTTTTTTTTGTCCCATGTTTCAGTCAGACTTCTCATTGATTTGATGAGAATTAACATTCCAACCTGTCTCTTTTGCAGTCACGTTACGCTTATGACAAGACATATATCATAAGTCTATAGTAGGCTACTGGTGATGTAAACACCTCTCCAATCGTTGTGAGATCTGATGTTCTGCGCAGGGTAAGACGAGACGTGGGCCAATGTCGTATCGTCAACCAATCACATTTGTCAAAGCATTTCGGGCTAAATTCCAGCTGTTTCTAACGAAGAGCTACAAAAGTTAACCAAATTGACAGATTAGACTGGAGGATGAGGTCATTTCAAACTTGTGAGGCTCTCCATGATCATTAGTTGTTCATTCAACATATTTTCTGCTACTTCACTCAATCTCGTTTTAAAAGTCTCACTTCCTTACAGTTTTACATTCCCTGAGACCAACCAGATATGTTTCCACAAACAAATTTTCATAAAACAGCCATGCATGTGATCTCACTTTTCTGCATCACCAAATGTTGTGGCTAAGTCAAAAGAATAGGCTTGGTGTGCTTCAATTAGCTCGCTCAGTGCATCGGGAAGGGGATTTGCGTGTGTGTATGTGAGGGTGATTGCTGGCCAATTTTTTTTTTCATGTACACTGTCCCGCGAATGTCCAGCAAAATCATCCTGTTGTCCCATATTTGGGTATTTTAAATTTGGTCACCATCTGAGATGAAACAATATGAGCACTGGGCTGGGGTCTGATCTGCTGCTATCAACACCTTTGGCCTAAATAAGTACATGCAGCTTCCCCTCTGTTCTCCAGAACTATACTTATAATTACTGGCACCAAGGTCTCCCAAGTCAAAGAGAACATCAAAAAGAGGCCAACCTCTAAAGTCAATATGTACTTTTCTCCAACAGAGAGGAGAGCTCGACTTCAAAGCCTGTTTATTTTAATCATATGCATTATATCAGCATTCATTAGAATAATATCCAAATGAGTTTGACAGAGTAGCGGGTTAACCTGTTGTGATGATGAAGGCAGTACTGTGAAGGAGAATAACTAGCGTGACCTTTTAAAGGTATAGTACAGGAGGTTGCAGGGCAGACATCCAGTGGTCGGCTGGTGGGGCCAAAGTGCAACAGATTGGCAGCAGGGACTGGCTGGCATTTCTCACTCTGTGGGAACTGGGAATATCAATCTATGAAAAGATGCATCTGTTATGACACACAAACTATTGACTGATGTTGAATTTTGTTGATCAATGTAAATAAATATCTAATAATATCTTATTTATCTGTAGTGACCATTTCATTAGAATAATTTTATTTAAACTTTCCTTTAAACTAGGGTCAAATTGCACCGCCTTTCCTTCTTGTGTCCTCAAGTCTGAATCTCCTGTTAATGTTTTTTTTAACCCTTATTTTACCAGGTAAATTGACTGAGAACACATTCTCATTTACAGCAACAACCTGGGGAATAGTTACAGGGGAGAGGAAGGGGGATAAACGAGCCCATTGGAAACTGGGGATGATTAGATGGCCATGAAAGTATGAGGGCCATATTGGGAATCTAAGGATGGATATCAATCAAAGATATCAGCTGTTCATGTTAATGGATATCAATCAAAGACATCACCTGTTAATGATAATAGTCATCAAAGAGATCATCTGTTAATATTAAATGTACATTAATCAAAGAGATCACCTGTTAATGATAATGGACATCCATTCAAGAGAGTAACAGTCAAAGACCACACCTGGCAACTAAGCCCTTGACACACTAGACCGAAGCGACAAGTAACACACCTGTATGCACATTAAACTGAGGCATAGTTAATGAGCAAGTCTATGATGACTGTGCCTTCATGATAATGTTTTCACCAAATAGTAGTATCAAGCTGTGGGAATCAGATCCCATTTGAAGCGTTTAACACACAGTTTTATGGCCTTTTATCTGTGAATGCCTGTGAGAGAACCAGTTCTGCAGTCTTCTCAAAGAGGCTCTATAAGTGGGTCCTAAAGCTCTGTCCGTGTGTGTGTGTGTGTGTGTGTGTGTGTGTGTGTGTGTGTGTGTGTGTGTGTGTGTGTGTGTGTGTGTGTGTGTGTGTGTGTCTCTGTGTGGGTGTGCGTGGCTTGAGCGGAGTAGCTGTCTGTGACTTTAGTGTCCTCTGAAATGGCAGGGGTGGAGAGGAGAGGGCCAGGGGTTGAGGGATTCTCATTGCTCAGGTCATCTCAAGTGATCTGTTGTAGTGGCTGCCCTAGCCCTGAACCACCTGTGTTTGCACACCAGCTTTTCCTTCAAGCACTGACAGCCCAGAGTGATGGCACTGCAATGCTCTTCTCCTTGGCTCGCTAACGCAGTTAATCATTACGACTGCTCCCTCCTCTGGCCCTAGCAGCTCAGATTCAGCCTGCTCTTCCATAATACTTCTACTTGACATGATGGTAAAGGATTTTGCATGTCTAATTTGGAAGGACACAAAGTATTAATCAGTTAAAAGGTGCATGATCAAATGCAAATCTAGGGATCTTTAAATGTAAACAAATTGGGAATGTTGGGTTGGCCATGATTTTATAATTCTTTACTAAATAAACCAGTAACGTTATGACTATTCAAAGCGTAATTGTGTGCAGTCATAGAAAAATGTAATTATTTAAAATCAGTACATTCTCTTCACGTCAAGATGAACTTCAGCAGGGGAGGACTGTCTGACACCGACCTTTCTATGTTTAAATAATCCCAGTCATCTTCTCTTAGCTGGTTTCTTGAAAGTAAAATGTCAATTGATGAATCAAAGACCTGTGAGGTTTTCAATTGTTTTTTGGATCTGTTCCCGGCACTGCTGACTAATTTTACGACAGCTGTTCCCATTTCATTTTAAATTAAAAACCCCGCTCTGTAATCCCAGGAGCCAATCTATAATTAAGGGGATTTATAGAAAAACCAAGTGCTACATTAATAACAAAATGTAATATATTTCTTAATAAGCCACCAGTGGAGATTGAAGAAACCTTCTAAGAAATAAAGTAGAAGAGTACAAATACTTTCAGACAGCAGCCTTTAGAAAGAGCAGAAGAAGACTGGACGGAGGTTCTCTTAGTTCAGTTGAAACAGAACAAATCATTCTAATCCTCTAAACTAGTCATCCTCATAAACCACCAACTAGTCACAAACTTGTTAACTGATTTCATCAACAAACATTCTGATGTGTCTGTTTCACCGTTACAGCCTAAAAAAGTTGCCGAAAAATTCATGATCATGGATTCTATTAATGAAATATAGGATTCAAACTGTTGCAATCTCAATCAGAGAGAGTAGTAATCTGAAAATAAAAATGCAAATGTTTGTCTGACAGAAAAATGCATGGAGAAAATGACAACAATAAAAGAGCTGTACAGGTCTCTCTCCCTCTCTCTCCCTCTCTGCCATAAATGGAGAAAAACAAATAGGCTCGTGTTTACCCTGTACCTCACTGGAGGGTGACATTGTTGATTATGTCAGTGACACTGTGACATTGTGATGATGTCATTCTAAATCCCATCAAATACGTGGCCGGGACACACAATGCACTCAAGTCTCAATGTCTTTTGATGTATTATGATGTGTCGTGTATTTATTGTATGTTACTATACACTATACTACCGTACTACTATACTACTATACTGCCATACTACTAGACCACAGTACTACTATACTACTGATGTGTATTTAGTTAGCTATGTTTAGTTAGGGACTGCGGATTATGAAAATGAGCTGTTTAGCTAACTCTGGTGCAAACATCATATTTCACTCTCTGAATGTTTTTTAAATTGCACATGGTCCCTTTAAATAAACTACCACCACCAACCACTACTACTACCATCACTGCCACCACTACTACTACCACCACCACCAACTACCACCACTACTACTACCATCACCATCAGTACTCCCACCACTACTACCACCACCAACTACTACTACTACCACCACCATCAGTGCTACAACCACCAACTACTACTACTACCATCAGAACTACCACCACCAACTACTACTACTACCACCACCATCAGTGCTACAACCACCAACTACTACTACTACCACCACCATCAGAACTACCACCACCAACTACTACTACTACCACCACCACCATCAGAACTACCACCACCAACTACTACTACTACTACCACCATCAGTACTACCACAACTACTACCACCAACCACTAATACTACCACCACTACTACCACCACCAGAACTACCACCACCAACTACTACTACTACCACCACCATCAGTGCTACAACCACCAACTACTACTACTACTACCACCATCAGTACTACCACAACTACTACCACCAACCACTAATACCACCACCACTACTACCACCACCACCACTACTACCACCACCAACTACTACTACTACTACTACTACCACCACCACCACCACCACCACCAGTACTACCATCACTACTACCACCACCATCAGTACTACCATTACTACCATTACCACCACCACCACCACTACTACCACCACCACCACTACCACCACCAACTACTACTACTACTACCACCACCAGTACTACCACCACTACTACCACCACCATCAGTACTACCATTACTACCATTACTACCACCACCATCATTACCACCACCACCACCACTACTACCACCACCACCACTACCACCAACTACTACTACCACCACCAGAACTACCACCACCAACTACTACTACTACCACCACCACCAGAACTACCACCACCAACTACTACTACTACCACCACCACCAGAACTACCACCACCAACTACTACTACCACCACCACCACCAGAACTACCACCACCAACTACTACTACTACCACCACCATCAGTACTACCACAACTACTACCACCAACCACTAATACTACCATCACTACCACCACTACTACCAACACCACCAGTACTACCACCACCAACCACTACTACCACTACCACCACCAGTACTACCATCACTACCACCACTACTACCACCACCACCACCATCAGTACTACCATCACTACCACCACTACTACCACCACCACCACCATCAGTACTACCATCACTACCACCACCAACTGCTACTACTACCACCACCAGTACTACCACCACTACTACCACCACCATCAGTACTACCATCACTACCACCACTACTACCACCACCACCAGTACTACCATCATTACCACCACCACCACTACTACCACCAACTACTACTACCACCATCAGTACTACCACCACTACCACCACTACTACCACCACCAGTACTACCACCACTACCACCACTACTACCACCACCAGTACTACCATCACTACCACCACCATCAGTAATACCATCACTACCACCACCACTACTACCCCCACCATCAATCCTACCATCACTACCACCACCAACAGCTACTATTACTACTACCACCACTACCACTACTACCCCCACCATCAATCCTACCATCACCTGTTATGAGAGTTTTGTTATCAATGTTCAGAAACTTCAATGAATCTACTCAGTCTGCAACTCAGAGTTTGTAAGGTTCTGGTTTAAATGAAACAGACAAGTGTCCCAGCTTACAATAGTCAAAATGTTTATTCACGAGAGTACTCTGAAGTCCATTATACAAACCCAGTCTTTTATAACACACAAACAAGTTCAAATCTTAAGATACACCTTGCTCAGACAGTCTGTGTTTTTCCACTACACAGATACATTGTTTAATCTGCAACATGTTTCATAATCTTCTTTAAGCCTAACAGTTTCTCCCCTCCACGGGTGGCGACAGAATGTCCTGTAAGGAACACAGTAGTACAACTCGTCTGTCGATAGCTCCTCTTATCATTTGTTTCCCACTTGCACCCTGCTTACATACTAACAAGGAACAAAAGGTCCTTGTTCTAATTCTGACTAAAACTACACACATCATCAGATTATAGTTTTAGGATTCTAATACATTTCGTACAATTATATGGTTTCAGAGTGGAATTATTTAATCATTATCTTTAAACATATAAATTATTTTATCAATCCACCCCTAATGACTAAATAAGACACACTGATATATCAAACACTATATGGAAACATAAATGCTATACAATAATAAACCAGACCAATACCTGTATTTACATTCGATACTCCTCAATGACTGTTCTAGGCCTATATCCAATTATACCTCTTCCTGTTAGGATTTTCATCATAATCTTCCTTAAAAAACAGTCTCCACATTAAAAATGGTCTCTTCCATCATGGGCTCCTCGTAAGTGAAGGAACCAGAATCATCTACTAGGTTTGGAGGCATGTATTCATCATCCCACTGGCCAGAGCTCGAAATCGGTCCGTATCTCACCATCTGTTGCGTAATCGACCTCTCCAGAGTCCTGGAAATGAGACCTCACATACACGGAATCAAACAGCCACATAATACCAACACAGTCATACAGGTGAAGGTTGCCCATAACACAGTGATTATGAAATTTTTCCATTTCCCAAACCAATTTGTTAGAGAATTATCCACCCCAGAGTTTTCTGCTAATTCGTGAGCTAATGTGGTCAAACCTGCCAGGGCCTTGGTCACTTATCCATCTGGAACTGTGTTATTAAAAAATAAACGTACAGCAATGAACCCCAATCATTCTACCTACCCCACCCTTTTCTGCCAATAACATAGCGAGAGCCAGTCTATTTACTATAGGTCATGAGGGAGGTGGCGGATAATTGGTCAGAGAACCCCTTTACTACCTCCTCAGTATCATTCACGAATCTCTGTTGATTATAATAGATGTCATTAATCCAATCCACATTTTTATTTATTGTCAACCACCAAAATAATGTAGTGGTAAAGCCTTCACCTATTTGATTCATAGCTTTGTATTCATCTGGAACTTCCCTGAGGATGCCAATAGCATCCATCTAGACAAAGCTACTCCCATCCTGGTCAAAACTCCTCCTGTGCTTACTTTAGCCTCCTATAACTGGTCTCTGATGACTAACTCGAACTGGTTGGACCAATAACACCGTGGAGCAAGTTCCTAACCACCCTTTTTGGTAGTTTCTGTTGTATGCGTCCTTTGCTGGTACGAGCCCACCTTACATCAGTTATAGGTGCTGTGAAGTTAAGAATTTTCTCCTGTACTTCCAAACCTAAGTCAGTCACATTAAAACCTTTTCTCAATAGGGGGGCGCCATTTCGAATTTGTAAAAATTCGTTCCCAAATTAAACTGCCTCGTACTCAATTCTTGCTCGTACAATAGGCATATTATTATTACTATTGGATAGAAAACACTCTCTAGTTTCTAAAACCATTTGAATTATATCTGTGAGTAAAACAGAACTCATTTTGCAGCAAACTTCCTGTCAGGAACTGAACAATCTCAAATCGGGGGCTCTGTTCCAGGGTCAGTTTATAAATTTGCATGTAATCTATGGGTCGACATGCACTGCATACGCCTTCCTCTAGATGTCAGTAAGCAGTGAGAATTGGAATGGGGTCTCTGGGTAGTTCTGAGGCCGTATAAAAGCTCTTGGAACCGGGTGTGCAGTCTTTTCAACGTTCGCCATGACGCATGACAGACCTCAGGATTGCATTCTGAAAAGCTCTCGTTATAGGCTTTAGATATATCCGGCTCTGATTTTTTACGATATAGGTGTTAAAAACATCATAATGTAGTTATTTTAAACCGAGTTATATCAGTTTATATCAGTATATTGAGATTTTCGGTATTTCATTTGTGCTGCGTTATAGTGAGTTGGACACGTCTTCGTCACATGGCTAATGTTTGCTGCTATTTCCAAAGTTGAAGACGACAATCTACAACCGAGCAACGATTCTTCTGGACAAAGGACAACTTGCACAAGATTCTGATGGAAGCTCATCAAATAGTAAGAACTATTTATGATGTTAATTCGTTGTTCTGTTGAAAAATGTTAAACTACTATTCGGCCATTAATTTCGGTGCGGTCTCGCTTTAAAGCACGCTGTATGTCGTAGTAACGTTAATTTTAAAAATCTAACACAGCGGTTGCATTAAACCTGTTGAGGACAGAGGGCGCTGTTTTCACTTTGGGGGAAAAACGTGCCCAATTTAAACGGCCTCGTACTCAATTCTTGCTCTTACAATATGCATATTATTATTACTATTGGATAGAAAACACTCTCTAGTTTCTAAAACCGTTTGAATTATATCTGTGAGTGAAACAGAACTCATTCTGCAGCACTTTTCCTGACCCGGAAGTTCAAAGTCTGAAATCAAGGCTCTCTTCCTCTTCATGCCTATACATGGGCAATGAACGTAAGAGTCTACGTACACTTCATACACCTTCCTCTGGGTCTCAAGAAGGCTGTGAGAGAAGAAAAGAGTTGATTATCTCGATCTGGGATGGAATAAACCCTCTTGGAATGACGTGTACCCAACTTCCGGTATTCTGAAGAACGCAATTTGGACGGTGGGGTTGCCTTTTGTTTTGCTGACGTTATATGCGAATATTATTTCCGGCTTTGATTTTATTTGATACATGTCACCATATCATCGTAATGTATGTTTTTTCAATATAGTTTCATCAGATTATTGAGATTTTTTCGGGAGTTTTACCGTGTTCCGTTCTCTTCCGTTTGTTTACATGGAGAGATCCGTGCAACCCGGCTAGCACGCTTGCTAAATGGAGAGAGAAAGTTGCCATTCTGAATCCAAACAACGACTAATCTGGACAAAGGACACCTTGTTCAACATTCTGATGAAAGATCAGCAAAAGTAAGACCCAATTTATGATGTTATTTCATATATCTGTCGTAGTCGCCGGCGCCCAAGTGTTTCTATTGTGCTAAGCTAAGCTAATATAACGCAACATTTTGTTTTCGCTGTAAAACACTTAATAAATCGGAAATATTGTCGGCATCACAAGATGCCTGTCTTTCATTTACTGTACACTATGTATTTTTCAGAAATGTTTTATGATGAGTAATTAGGTATTTGACGTTGGTGTCTGTAAATATTATGGCTGCTTTCGGTACAATTTCTGATTGTAGCTGAAATGTAAACTATGATTTATACCTGAAATATGCAACTTTTTCGAAAAAAACATATGCTATACAATAAATATGTTATCAGACTGTCATCTGATGAGGTTGTTTCTTGGTTAGTGGCTATTTTTATCTTTATTTGGCCGAATTTGTGATAGCTACTGATGGAGTCAAAAACTGATGGAGTAAGAATATTGGTGTCTTTTGCTAACGTGGTTAGCTAATAGATTTACATATTGTGTCTTCCCTGTAAAACATTTTAAAAATCGGACATGTTGGCTTGATTCACAAGATGTGCACCTTTCATCTGGTGTCTTGGACTTTTAATGTGTGAAAGTTAAATATTTAAAAAAAATATCTTTTGAATTTTGCGCCCTGCACTTGAAGTGGCTGTTGTCATAAGTGTACCGACGTCGGGATGCAGCCATAAGAAGTTAATGTTTACCTTAAATCCTACATCTTGATCTTCTTTGACTCCTTATTCTGTAAGTCACTCATCAGTGTATTATATCGTTTATCTTTTACTTCTTATCAATGACAATGGCGTCATATAATTAGTACCGGAAGGTGGTGGATCTGAAAGGTTAACAAGATTATGATGCAGCTCAGAGTCCCTACTCTTCCCAAAAACTGCCAACCCTCTCCTGCCCTTAGTTGGTCTGCTAGGTACCACCCCATACTCACACCTCTAGGAGCACCCACAGTAATGAACGGTCGGGATAGGGAATCCTTGTTAAGGAGGTGACCCCCGGACGGTGTTGGTACTCGGTTCTTCTCCTAACTCTGTGTGTGAGCAGCAGTGCTTTGTATGTGTACATACCCTTTTGCAGTGGGTAACACGGACCCAAGTGACCCTCTCAGCTATTCTAATGGCAAAGGCGGTGGTTTAACAGAACCTGGTATGGGCCTTCCCAACGGCGCTGCTTCCCGTCTATTCTCCTCAGGGACTGGATTCACACCCAGTCTCCTGGTTGGATTGAGTGAATCACCTTCTCCTGTAATTCACCTGTTGGACACAAAATCTTGGACATACGGGGTTTGGTTAACAAACAGTCTTCTCGTGTTCTGCTAGTATAGCTTCAACTTCTATATCTACCTGTTCTGGTCCCTAACTCTGGCATTCTATTTGTTCTACCTGATTAGTTCAAATGTAATCCATTGTTTAAAGAAATAGATCCTAGTAAACCAACTCTAGGGATAATATCTGGACCTAATATTTTAGCTACCATAATCGTGTCTGCCAAGGATGTTGGGAATGCTTTTACCCAATTAATATACTTCTCTATTATTGTTAAACACCCTTTCTTTCCCTCACTTCGGAATAGTTCAATGAAGTCCATTTCCAAATGTTGGAGTGGATATTCTACCAAAAATTATTATTATTATAAAAAATAAAAAAAATGTTTTAAGTAGTTATCCTCTAGGCCACTAAGTCTTTCCTAACCTGCAGTGTTTCCTAACCTGCTCTACCACCTGGTGTTTCCTAACCTGCTCTATCACCTGGTGTTTCCTAACCTGCTCTACCACCTGGTGTTTCCTAACCTGCTCTACCACCTGGTGTTTCCTAACCTGCTCTACCACCTGGTGTTTCCTAACCTGCTCTACCACCTGGTGTTTCCTAACCTGCTCTACCACCTGGTGTTTCCTAACCTGCTCTACCACCTGGGGTTTCCTAACCTGCTCTACCACCTGGTGTTTCCTAACCTGCTCTACCACCTGGTGTTTCCTAACCTGCTCTACCACCTGGTGTTTCCTAACCTGCTCTACCACCTGGGGTTTCCTAACCTGCTCTACCACCTGGTGTTTCCTAACCTGCTCTACCACCTGGTGTTTCCTAACCTGCAGTGTTTCCTAACCTGCTCTACCACCTGGGGTTTCCTAACCTGCTCTACCACCTGGTGTTTCCTAACCTGCTCTACCCCCTGGGGTTTCCTAACCTGCTCTACCACCTGGTGTTTCCTAACCTGCTCTACCACCTGGTGTTTCCTAATCTGCTCTACCACCTGGTGTTTCCTAACCTGCTCTACCACCTGGTGTTTCCTAACCTGCTCTACCACCTTCCTCCCTGTTGGCACATGGCTCTGCCCATGTGTCAATTTTGCTGCATATCTAAACAATGACTTAAGATTAGTAAAGCTTAATAAGATTAGTAAATTCTCCTTGTATGACATTATCTTGTAGGATCGCCCATTTCATTTTCAACATGTCCAATTTTCCCTGGGGCGTTCGTTCTTGGCTATTCTGTAACAATTCTCTGTCAAGTGTCTTATCTACTTTTAAGATTTATCTGTGCTGCTTTGTATGGTTTTAAATGTATATATGTGCTGTCTACAAAAATAGTAACCTTTCTCTCCTTTCTTATTTCGCAGGCTCTAGTCAATGCTACTATTTCGGCCTGCTGTGCAGAATAATTTCTGGGCAATGTTTCAGTGTCTAACACCTCAGTTCCTGAAACCAACTAAGCTTTCATTCCCCTTTTAGTTAGGGTAACAACTACTTTCAACAAAATCATCATATCTCTTCCTAGTGAATTTACTAACCATCCACTTAAAATAAAAAATAAAATACCTGCCTCCCCTCCTAACTTTTCATATCTTTAAAACCAAATGGAGCTGACAGTCTCCCCATGAATTAAGATCCTAAAGCTAAGCGAACCAAATTCTCTTCCCCTTGTATTCTTATTCTGTCTTTTCTGTCTGTCACGATATTATTTCTGTCCCCCATTTCTCGGGAGAGCCTTACACTCTGCCATCTAATCCTGTTAATATTTTAACAATACTGGTCTCCACTCAGTAACTGTTATCTACCCATTCTGTGTCACTTCTATCTTCTCTCAATCCTGGCTTATTATGAGATTCTAACCTTCGTAACGCTCCAGGTCTCCTGCTCCTCACTCCCAGTCTCTCCCTTTAATTCTCCTCAAATTCCTTCTGCTCTCTCTCTATCTTGCTCTCTCTCTATCTTGCTCACTTCCTGCCCCCCCTCCTCCTCCTAATACTCCCAAACCATCAAGGTCACCTTAGGACCCAGCATAGGGCGGGGGAGCCCTTCTCCGTCTGCCTTTTCTACTATCTGTCTGTCGGTCTTTCAAATATGGGTCGTTTCCAAATATTGACTAAATGTCACTGTCTCCCTGTCTGCATTCATGGATTTTTTTTTTAAATCAACATGTCTATCTATGGTAGTAATCTCTAAGATTATTACCTAGTTGATATAGTTTCTCGATACTATCAATGATCCTGAATCACCACAGATGTCATATATCCCTGTTCTGTTGGCTTAGAATATGTCCTAAATACTTAATATAAGTCTACCATTATTAAACTTATTCTACTAACTTTATAACCGTGTTCAACAACAAAATATAATAATACTATTATATCAATTTCACAGCCTTGTTGTGTTAAATTTCTTACACTGCATACAACAACAGCTGATTACCTAAGGGAAAATAAAACTTTGCTAGATTACTAAACATTACTTAAGCCAAAATAGTGGGAGTTTCAAAATAACCTTATGACAGTTATTTATAAACCCACCTTCGCCACATTTTTAACCCATAATTCTCCATGAGAGTATTGTATAAAAAATACTACTACTGGTCAAAAGATAAAACAAAGTTTCAAATAACATAATCAGATCACAATCACTACTCTGAAACCCTCCACAACGAAACATTATTGTACCCTTATGGCCATAGGAAGAGAGACTTATGGAAGTCTACTCTTAGTTAAAGGTTATGCTCTTTCTTTCTTCTTATTGGTTCAAATTACAAATATGTCAAAGAACTATAAACTCCATCATAATTATGCCTGCAGTTACGGAACCCCTACCTGTCCCAGACCTGCTGTTTTCAACTCTTAATGATCGGCTATGAAAAGCCAACTGACATTTATTCCTGATTATTATTTGACCATGCTTGTCATTTATGAACATTTTGAAAATCTTGGCTCTCTCTAATTTTCTCCTTCTCTCTTTCTTTCTCTCGGAGGTGTCACGTTCCTGACCTATTTATGTTAGTTTGTTATGTGTGTTAGTTGGTCAGGACGTGAGTTTGGGTGGGCATTCTATGTTTTCTGTTTCTGTGTTGGTTTTGGGTTGCCTGGTATGGCTCTTAATTAGAGGCAGGTGTTTGGCGTTCCTCTAATTAAGAGTCATATTTAGGTAGGCGTTGTCACAGTGTTCGTTGTGGGTGATTGTCTTCCGTGTCTGTGTAATTGTTTGCACCATACGGGACTGTTACGGTTTGTTCGGTTTGTGTAGTCTAATTGTCCTATTCGTGCGTTCTTGTTGTTTTATGTAAGTTCGTCGTATAGGTCTGTCTACACCGTTTTGTTATTTTGTTAGTTTATACAAGTTTGTGTCTATGTTAAACGTTTGTAGCCTGTGTGTGCACATCGTTATTTTAGCTTCACGATCGTTTTCTTGTTTTGTTAAATAAATATGTGTTCAAACTTCGCTGCGCCTTGGTTCCCTCAATACTCCTCCTCTTCCGAAGATGAAGAGGTGCTTCTACACCTGCATTACTAGCTGTTTGGGGTTTTAGGCTGGGTTTCTGTACAGCACTTCGAGATATTAGCTGATGTACGAAGGGCTATATAAAATAAACTTGAATTATCAATTACACAAATTACCTTAAAATCAGTATTACAAATGACCTTAAATTCATTATCCAAATGGCCCTCCCATGAGGCTGATCAGACCACAAAGGAAAGCCACGATAGAGGTCAAAAGTCATACCACCCTGTCAAAGAAGTGTTTCTTACTATATTAGACAAATTAAAGAAAAACCGTCAAACATTTTCTACATGTTGTATCCTAGGTTCCCAGAACATTCCCTTCTCGAAAGAATTCACGTGTTTAATTAAAACTCAGAAAATAAAACTTCTAATATTCCATGTGTGTGTGTACCCCTTTTAGATATCGTCCCTCTAGGAAAAATGGAGATCTCCTCAACCCCCTAGGTTAAAAACAAACAAAACATTTCCAGACCTTTTCAATTTAGTAGAAATATGCCTCTATCTCACTCGCTCCCTTCAAGATTATAGCCCCCAGAAAACATTTCCAAAGAAAGACAATGAAACACTCCTTTTCCCAGAAAAAAATACAACCACTTGGTCAGCGTTTCATTATACTACACCGATTCAGAAACCCAAACGTTGACCACAAAAAATACCTAATAATAATGATAATTCCATTGTACTCCCTCCAATCATTAGTTTTGTTGAACAGAAAACCTAAACCTTATGGCAGCAGATCCACAAGGTCCGCCATGAGAGATGACTGTTTTCCCTTAAGGGAAAGCACCTTCAGTCAATCTGCTTTTGTTCTACGTAATGGAAAACGATTATAATGTTAGAATACATTAACTTCCTGCTCAAATTCACTGGTATTACCTAAACAATAAAGCAAAAAAACAATAATCAGAAACTATCACGAATCGTTAGAGTTTTAACTATTCAGACCTGAATCCCTTACAGCCAAATATAAACTAACTCACCTATTCTTCCCAGTAGGCGAAAACATAACCCCTACTCAAACAACGTTCTGCCTTACCTCTATCGTAAGAGTAAAACCAAACTTTACAACTCTTCCTTCTCTTTCGGCTTCACCCTTATGACATGTCCAAGACTTAAAAGTAACATGTAAATTGCCAAAATTTGTAACCTACATCAGTCAATCCATAAGAATAGAAAACACATTTCGGTGGGCACAACTCTATCGCAATTATCTCTCCGCTATTATTTAGAATTCATTAGATTTAGGTAACTGTCTCTTCTATGAATCAGTAATTTAAATACGACTCCATTTTCAATACGTTATTCCAGCAGACCATTTAGGCAACAGACAACGGATTACATCAAAATCGCCTCGCTATTATTTAGAATGAATTAGTCTTTCAATTGAACCTAAACAAGCTATTAAAACGTTCAGTTTATATCTTAAACAAACACTAACAACCATATCTTTCCAGGCAAAACATACCAATAGTTGAATTACAATCAGAAACCCAGATTGTAGTCAATTGGTGCATAGGCTGGGATACGAACCCGGGTCTACCACATGGTAAGCAAGAATTATACCCCTGGACCACGAAAGATATTGAAATGATGAAGACTCCTCGCAAATAACCCTATTTATAATTGTCTGTAGTCATAAAACCAGGCACATACTACCGAGACAATTCCCAGAAAATAGCCCTAATTTAAAGGTCCAAGCATTTCTCCAGTGATGATTCTCCTTCCTCTCTCTCTCGTTGTCTCTGCCTCTCTCTGCCTCTCTCTTTCTCTCTGCATGTCCCCTTAACTTCCCTTTTCCTTTCCTCTCTTGACTTTTGTCACTCTCTCTATCTCCTACTCAGAATATAGGAATAATTACTATTGTGACTTTTAATAAGTTATTAGGTCTCACACGCACATAATTTTTCCCCTGCTGATATCCTTCTTGTAACTTTCTCTCACCCTTTCTCAACACTTGCCTTCTTGCCTTCTTTTCCGGGCTTCGGACAGCCAGGTATCTAACCCTGACCTGCTGTTTCCCTTGACTATCTACACACGTCTTATGTATCTACTTTATCATTAATTCAAATGTTTCTACATCTAGACGTCTCTCAAATTCGTACTTCTTTCTCCATTTTGGGCATTAGATTTACCTCTCATCCCCGGTTAATTCCGGGACCTCCTTTGAGGATTTACTACCCATGTTATTCAATTACCTTTCCTTGTTATTCTGCTTCTTCTCACGATCTATGTGTATGTGCTTTTAAAACTCTGATCTCTTCTCACAATCTATGTGTCTCACAATTGATGTGTATGTCACTATTCCCTATGTGTGTGCTCCCACTATATGCTCACAATCTATGTGTATCTCTTAACCTATGTGTAACGGTGTTCCTCCTCCTCTTCAACCGAAGAGGAGGAGCAGGGATTGAACCAAGATGCAGCAGATTGTGAATACATAATATTTATTAAGGACAACGACGAAAACCGGGAAAAACACTTGGAATAATACAAAATAACAAAACGAAAACGTAGACAGACCTGAACTATACGAACTTACATAAAACACGAAGAATGCACGAACAGGGAAAAATAGACTACACAAAAAGAACGATGTACAAACAAACCGAACAGTCCCGTATGGTGCGACAAACACTGACACAGGAGACAACCACCCACAACAAACAGTGTGAAAACACCTACCTTAATATGACTCTCAATCAGAGGAAATGAAAAACACCTGCCTCTAATTGAGAGCCATATTAGGTACCCATTAACCAACATAGAAACAGAAAACATAGACTGCCCACCCAAACTCACGTCCTGACCAACTAACACATACAAAAACTAACAGAAAACAGGTCAGGAACGTGACACTATGTGTGCATTTCCTTTCTTGAAACTTTATCTATAGAGGTGTCTTTCGATTGGATATTAGGTCTCACACGTCAAAACTATAAGCTATTTTCCAGGGGTTCGTAAGGCCCTAGTTAGCAGCCTATTTATCTGTAGTTCTCTGTGACTTTTGACACGTTAATATCTCGTATCTCACCCCGCTATATTAGGCTTCCCTTCTTTTCCTTTCTTCCTTTTTGGACTTTATTTCAGTATTGTCTTTTGAATCGGATCTATGGTTAATTTACCACATGTTAATTAACCATTTAAGTTATCCTATTTGCACAAAATCACCGTCCTATCACACAGCACCTATTTTATATCCCTTGTTAATAACCTCTCGGCCTTTTATCACAGACCTCAATTATTAAGCTAGTTTTTTTTATGGTAGTGCACATGTACCTCAGGTCTTCGTGGACCCCGATCCCTTATCGATATCGTTAATACACAAAGTAAAAACCGTCTCAGTGAATCTGTTTAGAATACCTAAGTTCCTATACTTGATTAATTCTAGGTGTTTAGAATATCAAGTCCAAGATGTCTTAGAATATTCCCCCAAATTCGTGAATGATTTACTGACCTTATCTTGTAGGCTGGGGAAAGCAATGTCGGTTGGATTCCGTCACTGTCTCTGTCGACCTTAGATATATACCGGCCTGTTATGGAACCCCAATGTCAGGGAACAGGTCTTTATTTTACAGGTCAACGACCCGCCCGTGCACGGTTTTCGGCATGTTACCTTCGGACGACAGAGACAGGTATTGGAATCCGGCTCGAAGGACCAAATTGTTATGAGAATTTTGTTATCAATGTTCAGAAACTTCAATGAATCTACTCAGTCTGCAACTCAGAGTTTGTAAGGTTCTGGTTTAAATGAAACAGACAAGAGTCCCAGCTTACAATAGTCAAAATGTTTATTCACGAGAGTACTCTGAAGTCCATTATACAAACCCAGTCTTTTATAACACACAAACAAGTTCAAATCTTAAGATACACCTTGCTTAGACAGTCTGTGTTTTTCCACTACACAGATACATTGTTTAATCTGCAACATGTTTCATAATCTTCTGCAAGCCTAACAGTTTCTCCCCTCCACGGGTGGCGACAGAATGTCCTGTAAGGAACACAGTAGTACAACTCGTCTGTCGATAGCTCCTCTTATCATTTGTTTCCCACTTGCACCCTGCTTACATACTAACAAGGGAGAAAAGGTCCTTGTTCTAATTCTGACTAAAACTACACACATCATCAGATTATAGTTTCATGATTCTAATAAATTTCTTACTATTATATGGTTTCAGAGTGGAATTATTAAATCATTATCTTTAAACATATAAATGATTGTATCACTACCACAACCACTACCAACTACTACCACCACCATCATCAGTACTACCATCACCAACTACTATTACTACCACCACCATCATCACTACTACCACCACCACCAACTACTACTACTACTACCACCATCATCAGTACTACCACCACCACCACCAACAACTACTGCCACCACCACCAACTACTACCACCACCACCCACAACCACTACTACTACCACCATCATCAGTACTACCATCACTACCACCACCACCACGACTAATAACACCATCACTACCACCACCAACCACTACTACTACCACCACCATCAGTACTACCACCACCACCAACCACTAATACTACCACCACTACCACCATCAGTACTAACACCACCACCACCAACTACTACTATCCCCACCACCACCATCTCCATCACCACTACTACCACCACCAACTACTAATACTACCACCACCACCAACCACTAATACTACCACCACTACCACCATCAGTACTAACACCACCACCACCAACTACTACTATCCCCACCACCACCATCTCCATCACCACTACTACCACCACCATCAGTACTACCACCACTACCACCACAAACTACTACTACCACCACTACCACCATCACTACCACCACCACCATCTCCATCACCACTACTACCACCACCATCAGTACTACCATCACTACCATCACCAACTACTACTACCACCACCACTATCAGTACTACCATCACTACCACCACTACCACCACTACCACCACTACCACCACTACCACCACTACCACCACCATCATCAGTACTACCATCACTACCACCACCATCCACTACTACTACCACCACCACTACCACCATCACCATCAGTATTACCACCACCAACCACTACTACTACCACCATCAGTACTACTACCACCACCAACAACAACAACTACTACCACCACCAACTACTACCACCACCAACTACTACTACCACCACCACTACCACCATCACCATCAGTATTACCACCACCAACCACTACTACTACCACCATCAGTACTACTACCACCACCAACAACAACAACTACTACCACCACCACCACCACCACCAACTACTACCACCACCACTACCACCATCTCCATCACCACTACCACCATCTCCATCACCACTACTACCACCACCATCATCAGAACACCATCACTACCACCACCATCATCACTACTACCACCACCACCAACTACCACCACCACCACCAACTACTACTACCACCACCACCACCACCAGCTACTACCACCACCACCACCAACCACTAATACTACCACCACTACCACCATCAGTACTAACACCACCACCACCAACTACTACTATCCCCACCACCACCATCTCCATCACCACTACTACCACCACCATCAGTACTACCATCACTACCACCACCACCATCCACTACTACTACCACCACCATCAGTACTACCACCACCACCACCACCAACTACTACCACCACCACCACCAACCACTAATACTACCACCACTACCACCATCAGTACTAACACCACCACCACCAACTACTACTATCCCCACCACCACCATCTCCATCACCACTACTACCACCACCATCAGTACTACCATCACTACCACCACAAACTACTACTACCACCTACACTATCAGTACTACCATCACTACCACCACTACCACCACCATCAGTACTACCATCACTACCACCACTACCACTACTACCACCACCATCAGTACTACCATCACTACCACCACCACCCACTACTACCACCACCACCACTACCACCATCACCATCAGTATTACCACCACCAACCACTACTACTACCACCATCACCACCACTCTAGTTAATCATCGCCATTCTAGTTAAATTTGTCTTTTGTTTCTGTTAGTCTTTAGTGACATGGATAGAAGTACAGTCTGCTGTCATTCTGATCTAAGAATATTACTCCTGCTTATTATGAAGAAAAAATACATCTGTTTAACTTTGTAAACTAAAGGTGTGTTTAGAATTATTTTTGTTGTATTAATGCTATTTAATCTCTCCTCAGACTAATATTATTCTGTTTGTCCTGTGGGTACCTTTGCCACTGTTCCACCCCTTGTGTATTGCGCTGTCATGGTGTATTTGTTGTTTCTCCATGCCGAGAAATAATTACATCCTGTAAAGTACAGCGATTTGTCTGTCATGGTAGGCACTAATTTAAGTTTGTTTTGCTTGACTTAGTATGCAAGGGGAGAACGTGAGTCACCCACTTTCAGTAACATGCACTTGACTTTCTTTTGAGTATTTGAGTACCACCATTACCACCACCACCACCAACTACTACCACCACCACTACCACCACCACCACCATCAGTACTACCATCACTACCACCACCAACTACTACCACTACTACCACCATCATCAGTACTACCACCACCACCACCATCAGTACTACTACCACCACCAACCACCACTACCAACACCACCACCATCACTACTACCACCTCCACTACTACTAACAACTCTATTGCTTTAGATCACCAGACTAGATAACAAGGCTCGGAGACAAGCAAACAGTGAGTGGTTGAATAAACAATACAATTATACCTGTGACTAAAATGGAAATGTGGTGTGTGTCGGGGCAGGGCGGGTTTCGGTTAAGGGGTTGGTATCTAAATAATAGCCCAGCATACTGTAGTAGGAGTGGGGCCATATTTAAAGACGGAGTTGTTGGCAAACAGCAGCACTGAGCTGAGCTCAAATTGATCAGAAATACAGTGTAGACATTGTTAATGTTGTAAATGACTATTGTAGCTGAAAACGGCTGATTTTTAATGGAATATCTACATAGACGTACAGAGGCCCATCATCAGCAACCATCACTCCTATGTTCCAATGGCACATTGTGTTAGCTAATCCAAGTTGATCATTTTAAATGACCTTGCGTGCGCTGCAGGATTTTAATCCATGACGGCGTAGTGTGTTACTAATGGTTTTCTTTGAGACTGTGGTCCCAGCTCTCTTCAGGTCATTGACCAGGTCCTGCCGTGTAGTTCTGGGCTGATCCCTCACCTTCCTCATGATCATTGATGCCCCATGAGGTGAGATCTTGCATGGAGCCCCAGACCGAGGGTGATTGCCCGTCATCTTGAACTTCTTCCATTTTCTAATAATTGCGCCAACATTTGTTGCCTTCTCAACAAGCTGCTTGCCTATTGTCCTGTAGCCCATCCCAGCCTTGTGCAGGTCTACAATTTTATCCCTGATGTCCTTACACATCTCTCTGGTCTTGGCCATTGTGGAGAGGTTGGAGTCTGTTTGATTGAGTGTGTGGACAGGTGTCTTTTATACAGGTAACGAGTTCAAACAGGTGCAGTTAATACAGGTAATGAGTGGAGAACAGGAGGGCTTCTTAAAGAAAAACGAACAGGTCTGTGAGAGACGGAATTCTTACTGGTCAGTAGGTGATCAAATACAAATACATGCAATAAAATGCAAATTAATTACTTAAAAATCATACAATGTGATTTTCTGGATTTTTGTTTTAGATTCCGTCTCTCACAGTTGAAGTGTACCTATGATAAAAATTACAGACCCCTACATGCTTTGTAAGTAGGAAAACCTGCAAAATTGGCAGTGTATCAAATACTTGTTCTCCCCAATGTATAAGGAAAAGGGTGCCATTTGGAACACACACATAGAGAAGGGTAACCTGTGCTGCTTGTAGTCTTAATGTGCAGGGATTCTTCGGCGAGAGGGGCGAAGAGGAGGGGTTAGATTTACCTTTTGAGCACGTTCTTCATTGTTTTTGGCCGTCAGGTGTCTTCAGTTGTTTGCTGAAGTCTGGCTTGTTTGCTGAAGTCTCTCGTCTGCAGGAGATCTTGCTCCAGCCACTTGCACTATGGAAGAAAAGTCAGAGGAAGAGAAGATCATTTTTTGAATACCATACACAGACAACATTAATTACTACATATTATGTGGTTGTTTTTTACCTTGATGTCAGCAATTACCCTGATTCAGACAGAACAGACAGAACAGACAGACAGACAGACAGACAGACAGACAGACAGACAGACAGACAGACAAGACAGAACAGACAAGACAGAACAGACAAGACAGAACAGACAAGACAGAACAGACAAGACAGAACAGAACAGAACAGACAGACAGACAGACAGACAGACAGACAGACAGACAGACAGACAGAGTATAAACACCCCAGCAGTAGCACCGACCGCGGCTCAGTCAGAAGGCCTCAGTGTTATTGTAAGACAGAGTTGTTTTATACCAGTCCATATGTGCTCTTCTTTATGTGCACATTCCAAGACTAAAGGACAGTTAGCAGGAATGTAAACCATCCCTCTCTCCCTGACAAGTCACAATGTTTCGACATCCAGCTGCCTAAAAAACTTCCCGCAAACAAGAGCAGGCGGGAAAAACCTAGGAGTCCAGCTCTCCCAGCTCCCGTCGCCTTCCTCTGCAGTCTGGAATAACAGTTCCCTCATCCAGGCAAAACACAAAGCTTCTCTTTAGTGTCATGGTGAGTTATGGCTTTCAGGCAACAGATGTTTTGGACTAAAATCATTTAAAATCAGAGCACCGAGAGTGGGAGTGCACCTCTCTACTCGACCCAGGCAGGCTAGGCAGGCCACCTGGCTACAGTACGACACCCAAAAATAGCAACTGTTGGAACACATGGAGCACGGAGCAGACAATAATTACCTAATGTTACATATGGGAAGGGAAAGGGAAAGGGGGATAGCTAGTCAGCTGTACAACTGAATGCAATCAACTGAAATGTGTCTTCCACATTTAACCCAACCCCTCTGAATCAGAGATGTGCGGGGGGCTGCCTTAAATCGTCATCGGCTATGTTTGGTGCATAATGTCTGAAAACACACTTACATCACACTGTCAGTTATATCAAAGGCTCGTCATTCAATTGCACATAATCAATACTTGGAAAATATCTGGATCTGGTAATGAAAGACAACTCACCAAGACATCAGAACAACCAATCACCTCGGCTCTCAGTGTTAACATACACACTGGTCTACCATGGAACAGACAGACAGACAGACAGACAGACAGACAGACAGACAGACAGACAGACAGACAGACAGACAGACAGACAGATTCACTGTAACGTACCGGGGGGGACACAACCAATCACCTCGGCTCTCAGTGTTAACATACACACTGGTCTACCAGGGAACAATATTCACTGTAACGTACCGGGGGGACCCAACCAATCACCTCGGCTCTCAGTGTTAACATACACACTGGTCTACCAGGGAACAATATTCACTGTAACGTACCGGGGGGGACACAACCAATCACCTCGGCTCTCAGTGTTAACATACACACTGGTCTACCAGGGAACAATATTCACTGTAACGTACCGGGGGGGACCCAACCAATCACCTCGGCTCTCAGTGTTAACATACACACTGGTCTACCAGGGAACAATATTCACTGTAACGTACCGGGGGGGACACAACCAATCACCTCGGCTCTCAGTGTTAACATACACACTGGTCTACCAGGGAACAATATTCACTGTAACGTACCGGGGGGGACACAACCAATCACCTCGGCTCTCAGTGTTAACATACACACTGGTCTACCAGGGAACAATATTCACTGTAACGTACCGGGGGGGACACAACCAATCACCTCGGCTCTCAGTGTTAACATACACACTGGTCTACCAGGGAACAATATTCACTGTAACGTACCGGGGGGGACCCAACCAATCAAGAACCTGCGCTCTCTCTGCATTCACTTTATAGACAGAAAAGAACAACAGTAGGTATGGAAAATAGAATAGTGTTCTCTATGTTCCTCCTCCTAACACTTTTCCAGCTTTTCATATACCAGTTAATAATAATCATTCAGTGGTATAGAGAATAGGATAAAATAGATGTGTTCCTCCCTCCTCCCAGCAGGCTGATGGAAGTGGCGGTCCTCTGGTTGTCACAGTGGGCTACTCCCTTCAGGATGAAGAGAGGAATAGGAAGAGCAGCAGGGGACGCAGAAATCCTTCAGGATAGAGTGTGGAGACCATCCCTGCCTCACAGGGATTAGGAAGAGGCCTTTGCAACATACTTTTAAAATTGCCCCAAAGATGAAGTTGTTGCTCTCCACAAAAAGCCGGAGGAAATATTTTTCCAGGAGATGTGAATGTGGTGTTAGCCAAGGGTTTTGTGGAGATATGGATTGTAGTCTAGGGTTTAGCCCTGCTGGCTACTTCCACTCAGCCTTGTGTTAAAGTCAGAGGCTCTAAGAAGACTGGCAACGCCCCCCCCCCCCCCCCCCCCCCAACAGTAGCTAAGTTTGACCAATACAGCTAACCTGGCACTACTATCGAAGTTACTGGAAATACCCCTTTAATACACATTTATCCACATCCCAGGGACTAAATTGACCCATTAGAGATCCTATTTAAAAAAAAAAAATGGAATCAGCACTGTAAACAGCCCTATAAACCAATACGTCTTCTTCACAGAGATAGTCTACAGGCATGTGAAACTAGACTGGCTCTAGACCAGTCGGAGGTGTTGCTCCAGAGCAGCGTGAGATCCATGTGGTGCCATTTGTTCACTATAGATATAGAGTGAGTCCTTAATGGTCCTCTATTCCCTATATAGTGGACTACTACTGACCAGAGCCCTATGGGCCCTAGTCAAAAGTAGTACACAATATAGGGAAATGTGGTGCCATTTGAGACGCAGGCATAGTGGAGTTGTGGAGGCCTTTCTTCTCCACACGTCTGATGCCTGCCTTTTAATGGCCTGGCGTCGGGCTGAACGGGACAGAGATCCATGCAGCTCACCCACAGGGAGGGAAGCAGAAAGGAAGCATCCCAATCATAACTATGCCTGGTAAATCCAGGCTACAGAGAACACATTTCAAACTCCAGAGAGAAACAGTTTGTAGCTCTGTCTACGACCACCCATCCAGATGAATGTATGACTCCCTGCACAGTAGCTTCCTGATGAAGACTGGGCTATGATTGACATTCTTTCCACACCTTCCTAGGAGAGGAGTGAGTAACCACGTTTCCATCCACAGTAAAGTCATATTGGATAAAAAAAATCACAACAGCTGTGATGGAAACAGGAATTTTCGGTGTAATTTAATAAATGCAGATAGATAATTTGTTAGTTCGACATGGTGGGATCTTTTTGTGTCGGTCAAATTAATTATGCGCAAAATGCTGGTGGAAACACCTTTAATCGCAAATATTGATATAATAACCATCATATCGAAGTAATTTGGAGTCACATGATGATATGGTGTGTGTTCCTCCATATAGCTGTGGCGGTCATGACTTTTTGTCAGTGGGTTATTGTAATGAAAAAGACTGCCGGTTTCATGGGTAATTGACCGTTAATTAACATAAACAAGTTTAGCATCTCCAAGCCTCCACGCAAAAAAGCTGCTGAAGCTGGCCTTTGGAACATCTACATTTAAAAAAGTATAATCAAGCAGTTTTATATACACCATCACAATAAATTCATTATTTATTTTAGTCAGGTCAAAATAACATTATGATATGAACAGCATTTATTTCAAAAGAACAGAATATGAGTTGGCCTGCTGTACAGTGGCAAGAAAAAGTATGTGAACCCTTTGGAATTACCTGGATTTCTGCATAAATTGGTCATAAAATGTGATCTGATCTTCATCTAAGTCACAACAATAGACAAACACAGTGTGCTTAAACTAATAACCCATAGGCTAATGACTTCTACAAAAGCTAATTGGAGTCAGGAGTCAGCTAACCTGGAGTTCAATCAATGAGACCAGATTGAAGATGTTGGTTAGAGCTGCCCTGCCCTATAAAAAAACACTCACAAAATTTGAGTTTGCTATTCACAAGAAGCATTGCCTGATGTGAACCATGCCTCGAACAAAAGAGATCTCAGAAGACCTAAGATTAAGAATTGTTGACTTGCATAAAGCTGGAAAGGGTTACAAAAGTATCTCTAAAAACCTTGATGTTCATCATACCAAAGTAAGACAAATTGAGAAATTGAGAAAAAAATGGAGAAAGTTCAGCATTGTTGCTACTCTCCCTAGGAGTGGCCTCCTGTAAAGATGACTGCAAGAGCACAGTGCAGAATGCCCAATGAGGTTAAGAAGAATCCTACAGTGTCAGCTAAAGACTTACAGAAATCTCTGGAACATGCTAACATCTCTATTGACGAGTCTACGATACGTAAAACACTAAACAAGAATGGTGTTCATGGGAGGACACCACGGAAGAAGCCACTGCTGTCCAAAAGAAACATTGCTGCACGTCTAAAGTTCGCAAAAGAGTACCTGGATGTTCCACAGAGCTACTGCCAAAATATTCTGTGGACAGATTAAACTAAAGTAGAGTTGTTTAATAGGAAGGAATACACAGCACTATGTGTGGAGAAAAAAAGGCACAGCCCACCGACATCAAAACCTCATCCCAACTATAAAGTATGGTGGCGGGAGCATCATTGTTTGGTGCTGCTTTGCTGCCTCAGGGCCTGGACAGCTTGCTACCATCAACAGAAAAATTAATTCCCAAGTTTATCAAGACATTTTGCAGGAGAATGTAAGGCTATCTGTCCACCAATTGAAGCTCAACAGAAGTTGGGTGATGCAACAGGACAACGACCCAAAACACAGAAGTAAATCAACAACAGAATGGCTTCAACAGAAGAAAATATGCCTTCTGGAGTGGCCCAGTCAGAGTCCTGACCTCAACCCAACCCTCAAGAGCAGTTCACACCAGACATCCCAAGAATATTGCTGAACTGAAACAGTTTTGTAAAGACGAATGGTTCAAAATACCTCCTGACCGTTGTGCCGAAAACGTTTGGTTGAGGTTATTGCTGCCAAAAAGGAGGGTCAACCAGTTATTAAATCCAAGGTTTCACATACTTTCCCACCCTGCACTGTGAATGTTTACACGGTGTGTTCAGTAAAGACATGAAAACGCATAATTGTTTGTGTTATTAGTTTAAGCAGACTGTGTTTGTCTATTGTTGTGACTTAGATGAAGATCAGATCAAAATTGATTACCAATTTATGCAGAAATCCAGGTAACTACAAAGGGTTCACATACTTTTTCTTGCCACTGTATGTTATCTGGCTATGCTCCATGCTATAGGCGTTTTCATTTTGCTGACAAGATATGCTTATAAGTCCCGTGCCATTATTCTATATTATTTTACACTAAGAATAATATAATTGAACTTAGCTGAATAAAATAGCTAGGATAGTTTCCCCATTCTGGAGAGAGTGCGCATATGAAGTGGCTATGTTGAGCGTAAAAGTGATAATTTGAATAGATCCTGTACACTAGATTTAGAGTTATTTGGCAACTTTAGTTGTGAATGATACAAACCTTAGAATGTCTTAGAAATCAAAACATATATGGTCTGCATGATGCGACTACAGGCTATTTTGAGAAAGTAGCAAAGAGAGCTTGCTCTGTTCCATGCCTCAGGGTGCTCAGCTGTTCTCTCATCAAGTGATCATATTTTCACCCATCAGACTATTCTCAATTTAATATTTTCATCCGTATGCACTCCAATAGCGAGTGGAAGCTGTGCGCTATCCCGTCGGTCCATTTTTCAATGATGGCTACTTCAGTCTTCTGGCGGAGCATGTGCTTAATATGAGCAGCTGAGAAATAAAAACAACACTTATTTCACTCCAGACATCAAACCACTGCTTGAGGAGCATGCACTCGCTGCCCGACAGGAGATATTCTGAACAAACTCCGTATGCCATGGGCTCTCCAACTCTTTTTCTGCAGCTTCCCAGTGCTTCATTTGGGAAACCAAGTGAAATCTGTTTGGGAACATCAATAGTAATATGTTTTCGCAACAAAACATATTTCACTAAACTGTGGACAGCCCCTCTGGAAAAAAGGAGAGAGAGGTGATGGAAACGCATGGTGGTGAGATATTCTGTATAGGTAAGGGTAATGTGTAACCCAATTCATTAAGAAAATATATACAATTCCCTATAATTAGGCAATTCAAAATCAAATTCACTATAATTGTAGGCTAACTGTAAGCTGTCCTGCACAATCAATGAACCAACAGAATCACGTTCTCTCCCAGACTCATAGATAGACATTTTGGAGCATAGCATAAGGTAAAATATGCAATCCAGTATCCATAATAATACAGTCCACAGGAAATCACTCAAATTTGTTTCGTTTTGGAGTTAGACCAATTATGTGTAAAAGACATCTTAAATCAGTTTTGTTTTACGTTTTTCTGTCTTGCGTACTACGCGGTAGGCTATTTTATTGTATAACAGCACCATATTCATTTTTATTCATGTTTTCTTTTCAGGCTTGGGCTCATAAACCTATACATATACATAAGCTCTAATATGCATATGGGTGTTATGAATAATTCTTCACCTTAAAAAGTGCTGTCCATTTCTTTGTGTTTGGCTTTGAAACAACATCCACAATGACCATGTTTTCTACTCAGTTTCAACCTGCTGTTGAACTGCTTTATTCTAATGGGTCATCACAGTGAGGTGAGTATTAAAAGCATGATACTGTTGACGATAAGTGTTTAATGTGATTT
Organism: Salvelinus fontinalis; assembly: GCF_029448725.1. Classification (NCBI taxonomy): domain Eukaryota; kingdom Metazoa; phylum Chordata; class Actinopteri; order Salmoniformes; family Salmonidae; genus Salvelinus; species Salvelinus fontinalis. The sequence continues at coordinate 20,471,401 of NC_074680.1, forward strand.
TCCATAGCATTTGCATTGATGTCAGAGTGGTTAGAGGAACAATAGAGCCCTGAGTACCAGGTCATTAGGACCTGGTGGAGGGACAATAGAGCCCTGAGTACCAGGTCGTAAGGACCTGATGGAGGGACAATAGAGCCCTGAGTACCAGGCCATAAGGACCTGATGGAGGGACAATAGAGCCCTGAGTACCAGGTCATAAGGACCTGATGGAGGGACAATAGAGCCCTGAGTACCAGGCCATTAGAACCTGATGGAGGGACAATAGAGCCCTGAGTACCAGGCCATTAGAACCTGATGGAGGGACAATAGAGCCCTGAGTACCAGGCCATAAGGACCTGATGGAGGGACAATAGAGCCCTGAGTACCAGGCCATAAGGACCTGATGGAGGGACAATAGAGCCCTGAGTACCAGGCCATAAGGACCTGATGGAGGGACAATAGAGCCCTGAGTACCAGGCCATAAGGACCTGATGCTTGTTAGTGAGTTGGGTACTACCAACACATGTCCAGAGTGCATAAGAGGAGATTAACATGAATCAAAGGTCACCTGGAATTTTACTGTGGTCATGACTCATAATATGGTATAATATGGTCACCGCAACAGCCCTAGTCCTCCCGCTATGACTTCGGAAACCATGCAGTTTACTAGGCTACATTTGAAATAAATGATGATGAATTTCACAGGTTGGTGAAAGTGAACAGTGATGAAATTGATGCTGCTTTTCCAATAAGTATTGAGGGTCTTATTCTGGTGAAATGATGATTGATGCTCGACTGCTGTTTTACAACAACAAAAAATATTCTCACTCTTATCCATAATAATCTCATCATGTAGACTAGTATACCTGCACTATCTGCCAGCTGTTGGCTAAAGCGCAGGTGCCAAGTGTTACGTGACTAGGACTAGTGGGTGTGGAGTCAGGCGCAGAGAGCTGAGGGTTAAGGACAACCCTATTTATTCCGGTGCTAGAAAGGCCACGCCAAAACACCAGGCGCATAAAATGACCGGCCCAAAAACAGGACACAAACAGTCCGGAGAAATACAAAAATAACACATCCACAAAACCGAACAGAGAAACAAGCCGCACAAAAGCAGGCGGGCATAACCGGCTTAAATAGCCCTAAACTAAGAGGCCTAAGATTCTGTTAAATCTGACAATTAATCTTGATGGTTGTAAAGTCGTCTCAAATAAAACTGCGAAGGACCTCGGCGTTACTCTGGACCCCGATCTCTCTTTTGACGAACATATCAAGACTGTTTCAAGGACAGCTTTTTTCCATCTACGTAACATTGCAAAAATCAGAAATTTTCTGTCCAAAAATGATGCAGAAAAATGTATCCATGCTTTTGTTACTTCTAGATTAGACTACTGCAATGCTCTACTTTCCGGCTACCCGGATAAAGCACTAAATAAACTTTAGTTAGTGCTAAATACAGCTGCTAGAATCCTGACTAGAACCAAGAAATTTGATCATATTAGTCCAGTGCTAGCTTCCCTACACTGGCTTCCTGTTAAGGCAAGGGCTGATTTCAAGGTTTTACTGTTAACCTATAAAGCGTTACATGGGCTTGCTCCTACCTATCTTTCAGAGTTGGTCCTGCCGTACATACCTACACGTGCGCTACGGTCACAAGACGCAGGCCTCCTAATTGTCCCTAGAATTTCTAAGCAAACAGCTGGAGGCAGGGCTTTCTCCTATAGATCTCCATTTTTATGGAATAGTCTGCCTACCCATGTGAGAGACGCAGACTCGGTCTCAACCTTCAAGTCTTTACTGAAGACTTATCTCTTCAGTAGGTCATATGATTGAGTGTAGTCTGGCCCAGGAGTGTGAAGGTGAACGGAAAGGCTCTGGAGCAACGAACCGCCCTTGCTGTCTTTGCCTGGCCGGTTCCCCTCTCTCCACTGGGATTCTCTGCCTCTAACCCTATTAAAGGGGCTGAGTCACTGGCTTACTGGTGCTCTTTCATGCCGTCCCTAGGAGGGGTGCGTCACTTGAGTGGGTTGAGTTACTGACGTGATCTTCCTGTCTGGATTGGCGCCCCCCCTTGGTTTGTGCTGTGGTGGAGATCTTTGTGGGCTATACTCGGCCTTGTCTCAGGATGGTAAGTTGGTGGTTGAAGATATCCCTCTAGTGGTGTGGGGGCTGTGCTTTGACAAAGTGGGTGGGGTTATATCCTTCCTGTTTGGCCCTGTCCGGGGGTATCATCGGATGGGGCCACAGTGTCTCCTGACCCTTCCTGTCTCGGCCTCCAGTATTTATGCTGCAGTAGTTTATGTGTCGGGGGGCTGGGGTCAGTTGGCTATATCTGGAGTACTTCTCCTGTCTTATCCGGTGTCCTGTGTGAATTTAAGTATGCTCTCTCTAATTCTCCCCTTCTCTCTTTCTTTCTCTCTCTCGGAGGACCTGAGCCCTAGGACCATGCGTCAGGACTACCGGGCATGATGACTCCTTGCTGTCCCCAGTCCACCTGGCCTTGCTGCTGTTCCAGTTTCAACTGTTCTGCCTGCGGCTATGGAACCCTGAACTGTCCACCGGACGTGCTACCTGTCCTAGACCTGGTGTTTTCAACTCTCTAGAGACCGCAGGAGCGGTAGAGATACTCTTAATGATCGGCTATGAAAAGCCAACTGACATTTACTCCTGATTATTATTTGACCATGCTGGTCATTTATGAACATTTGAACATCTTGGCCATGTTCTGTTATAATCTCCACCCGGCACAGCCAGAAGAAGACTGGCCACCCCTCATAGCCTGGTTCCTCTCTAGGTTTCTTCCTAGGTTTTGGCCTTTCTAGGGAGTTCTGCCTGGCCGCCGTGCTTCTACACCTGCATTGCTTGCTGTTTGGGGTTTTAGGCTGGGTTTCTGTACAGCACTTCGAGATATTAGCTATGATATGTACGAAGGGCTATATAAAATAAACTTGATTTGATTTGATTTAAACAAACCCCAAACAAGAAACAGGTGTAACCAATAAGACAAACAGAGAAGGAAAAGGGGATCGGTGGCAGCTAGTAGACCGGTTGACGACGACCCCCGAGCGCCGCCCAAACAGGAAGAGGAGCCACCTTCGGTGGAAGTCGTGACACCAAGACCAAAGTAGGCACATTTGCTATTTAATGCAACAGTTTTTGTGACAAAACTATTGGTAGAGTTGACAATGCGATGGAAACACATCGAACTTGAGATTTTTATTTGGTACATGAAAACTTACGTGAAAAGTATGTGTGCGCACTACACCATCATGCTCTGATTTGTATCCACAACAAGTCCGTTTGGTAGAAACACCACTGATAATGTGCAGATTTTCTTTATGCAGACCAGGAAAGGCACATGTGAAAGCTAAATAAGAATATATTGGGCAATGCTACCGTCAGTATTAATCAAACATCATTATATCTGAAACAATTAGCAAAAGAGTTGTGACTAAATCTCTAAAATACAGATAGAATAAGTGAACTTCAACTATTAACCTTTCCCTAAAGTGATCATTGGTCAACACTAATACTGTGGTGCTGTGACACTCTCTCCTATGAACATATTCTAATACATGGATCTGTTTTGCACATCGGCACAAGATGGTGGCCTGTCTGCATAACTCTCCTCAAACAAACCCAGTTGTAAAACCAGACACTAACAAATCGCTACATGAGAGCTTCAAGTCTATATCAAAACCCAGATTTCCAAGCAAATACTGGGCCCACTTTTTAATGTAGATGTATAATATCTGGATGCAAATATTTGTCCGACTGCTTGTTTATTTTTAAATCGTTGAACATATTTACGTAAGATTTATGTATCAAATATTTGAGGTTATGCTACCATAAGCTCAAATGCAAATCAAGTAGTTTGTTGGTTTACTAAATCAAACAGATAGCTTCAGACAAATTCACGGTGTGTGTTTGTGTGTGACTAAACAGACTTTCGATCAAAGGGCAAACTGGAAACCATATATCCTGAGGCTGCATTTATTGTACCTGGGGATTTTAACAAAGCAAATTTGAGAGGGCTAAATTCTACCAGCATATTGATAGCACTACACACATGTGCAATACCCTTGACCACTGCTACTCTAATATCCGCAATGCATACAAAGCCCTCCCCTTCGGCAAATCCGACCACGACGCCATCTTGCTCCTACCGTCTTATAGGCAGACACTCAAACAGGATGTACCACTGACAAGAACCATTCAACGCTGGTCCGACCAATTGGAGGCCACGCTACAGGATTGTTTTGATCACCTGGACTGGAATGTGTTCCGGTCAGCCTCAGACAATAACATCGACGTATACCCTGACTCGGTGAGTATGTTTATAAAGAAGTGCATTGGAGATGTTGTACCCACTGTGACTATTAAAACCTACCCTAACCAGAAACCGTGGATGGATGGCGGCATTCGCGCAAAACACGATCCACCGCATTTAACCTGTCTGGCACCGACGTTCCGCTAGCGGAACTCCTCCCACATTCCACTGAAAAGGCAGAGTGCGAAATTCAAAATATATTTTTTAGAAATATTTAACTTTCACACATTAACAAGTCCAATACAGCAAATGAAAGATACACATCTTGTGAATCCAGTCAACATGTCCAATTTTTTAAATTTTTTACAGCGAAAACACCACATATATTTATGTTAGCTCACCACCAAATACAAAAAAGGACAGACATTTTTCACAGCACAGGTAGCATGCACAAAGCCAACCTAACTAACCAAGAACCAACCAAACTAACCAAGAAACAACTTCATCAGATGACAGTCTTATAACATGTTATACAATAAATCTATGTTTTGTTCGAAAAATTTGCATATTTGAGGTATAAATCAGTTTTACATTGCAGCTACCATCACAGCTACCGTCAGAAATAGAACCGAAGCAGCCAGAGTAATTACAGACACCAACGTCAAATACCTAAATACTCATCATAAAACATTTCTGAAAAATCGATGGTGTACAGCAAATTAAAGACAAACATCTTGTGAATCCAGCCAATATTTCTGATTTTTTAAGTGTTTTACAGCGAAAACACAATATAGCATTATATTAGCTTACTACAATAGCCTACCACACTACCGCATTCATTCATCAAGGCACGTTAGCGATAGCAATAGGCACGTTAGCGATAGGGAATAAACCAGCAAAAGATATTAATTTTCACTAACCTTCATAAACCTTCATCAGATGACAGTCCTATAACATCAGGTTATACATACACTTATGTTTTGTACAAAAATGTGCACATTTAGAGCTGAAATCAGTGGTTATACATTGTGCTAACGTAGCATCTTTTTCCCAGAATGTGCGGATATTTTTCCGACACTCAACTATTCTGACCAAATAACTATTCATAAACGTTACTAGAAAATACATGTTGTATAGGAAATAATAGATACACTAGTTCTTAATGCAATCGCCGTGTTAGAATTCTAAAAATAACTTCATTACGACATACAGCTTAGTTATAGCGAGAGAGTACCCAAAATCTGGGCGCAAACGACTATTTCACATGTTCGACAGATATATGAAATAGCATCATAAAATGGGTCCTACTTTTGATGATCTTTCATCAGAATGTTGTACAAGGGGTCCTTTGTCCAGAACAATCGTTGTTTGGATTTAGAATGTCCTCTTCTCCAGTCAATTAGCACGGAAAGCTAGCAAAGTAGCGCGAAGCTCTCCTTCCTGAACAAAGGCACACAACGCAACACGCCTAACGTCCCGAATAAATTTCAATAATCTAAATAAACTATATTGAAAAAACCTACTTTATGATGATATTGTCACATGTATCAAATAAAATCAAAGCCGGAGATATTAGTCATCTATAACGGCAGCATTTCAGAAGGCAAAACCAGGTCCCTTCACGCGCTCTCCAGAAAACAGGAAACTGGTGACACGTCATGCCGAGAGCTTTTATTCGACCCCAGATCAAGTTATACACTCCATTTCTTCTCTCACTGCCTGTCGACATCTAGTGGAAGACGTATGAAGTCCATGTATACTGATATATATGAAGCCCATTTATAGGCAGGCCCTAGAGCAGAGCATCGATTTCAGATTTTCCACTTCCTGTCAGGAAGTTTGCTCCAACTTGAGTTCTGTTTTACTCACAGATATAATTCAAACGGTTTTAGAAACTAGAGAGTGTTTTCTATCCAATAGTAATAATAATATGCATATTGTACGAGCAAGAATTGAGTACGAGGCCGTTTAAATTGGGCACGATTTTCCCCCAAAGTGAAAACAGCGCCCTCTGTCCTCAACAGGTTAGCCATGGAAAGAGGTCTGGGAATATGACAATATAAACAGTGTAGTTATTCCCTTTGCAAGGAAATCAAACAAGCGAAATGCCGGTACAGGGACAAGGTGGAGTCACAATTCAATGCCTCAGACACAAGACGCATGTAGCAGGGTCTACAGGAAATCATGGACTACAAAAAGAAAACCAGCCACGTCACGGAGACAGACGTCACGCTTCCATACAAACTAAACACCATCATTGCCCGCCCAGTCCGCTGTCCCAACATGCTTCAAGATTGCTACCATTGTTCATTTACCCAAAAAGGCAAAGATACCTGAACTAAATGACTACCGCCCCGTAGCACTCACTTCTGTGTGGAAAGTTATAGGTTCCTTGGCGTACACATCACAGACAAACTGAAATGGTCCACCCACACAGATTGTGTGGTGAAGAAGGCATAAAAAAGCGCCTCTTCAACCTCAGGAGAATGAAGAAACTTGGCTTGTCACCCAAAACCCTGACAAACTTTTACAGATGCACAATCGAGAGCATCCTGTCGGGCTGTACCACAGCCTGGTGCGGCAACTGCACCGCCCTCAACCGCAAGGCTCTCCAGAGGGTAGTGAGGTCTGCACAACGCATCACCGGGGGCAAACTACCTGCCCTCCAGGACACCTACACCACCCAATGTCACAGGAAGGCCAAAAAGATCATCAAGGACATCAATCACCCGAGCCACTGCATGTTCATACCGCTACCATCCAGAAGGCGAGGTCAGTATCGGTACCTCACACTCAATGTCAACAAAACAAAGGAGTTGATCATGGACTTCAGGGAGGAGGTGAAAGCCCGCAGGTTTTGGCGCTGCTGCGCCTTCTTCACCACGCTGTCTGTGTGGGTGGACCATTTAAGTTTGTCCGTGATGTGTACGCCGAGGAACTTAACTTTCCACCCTCTCCATAACTGTCCCGTCGATGTGGATAGGGGGCTGCTCCCTCTGCTGTTTCCTGAAGTTCACGATCATCTTTGTTTTGTTGACATTGAGTGTGAGGTTATTTTCCTGACACCACACTCAGAGGGCCCTCACCTCCTCCCTGTAGGCCGTCTCGTTGTTGTTGGTAATCAAGCCTACCACTGTAGAGTCGGATGATTGAGTTGGAGGCGTTCATGGCCACCAAGTCATGGGTGAACAGGGAGTACAGGAGAGGGCTGAGAACGCACCCTTGTGGGGCCCCAGTGTTGAGGATCAGCGGGGTGGAGATGTTGTTACCTACCCTCACCACCTGGGGGCGGCCCATCAGGAAGTCCAGGACCTAGTTGCACAGTGCAGGGTCGAGACCCAGGGTCTCAAGCTTAATGACGAGTTTGGAGGGAACTATGGTGTTAAATGCTGAGCTGTAGTCGATGAAAAGCATTCTTACATAGATATTCTTCTTGTCCAGATGGGTTAGGGCAGTGTGCAGTTTGATTGCGATTGCGTCGTTTGTGGACCTATTGGGGCGGTAAGCAAATTGGAGTGGGTCTAGGGTGTCAGGTAGGGTGGAGGTGATATGGTCCTTGACTAGTCTCTCAAAGCACTTCATGATGACGGAAGTGAGTGCTACGGGGCAGTAGTCATTTAGCTCAGTTACCTTAGCTTTCTTGGGAACAGGAACAATGGTGGCCCACTTGAAGCATGTGAGAACAGCAGACTGGGATAAGGATTGATTGAATATGTCCGTAAACACACCAGCCAGCTGTTCTGCGCATGATCTGAGGCAGCGGCTGGGAATGCCATCTGGGCCTGCAGCCCTGCGAGGGTTAACACGTTTAAATGTTTGACTCGCGTTGGATGCAGTGAAGGAGAGCCCGCAGGTTTTGGTAGCGGGCCGTGTCAGTGGCACTGTATTGTATTGGCACTGGGAGCAAGACATCGTGGTCCGCGACGGGGCTGGTTTTTCTTTTGTAGTCCGTGATTGACTGTAGACCCTGCCACATACCTCTCGTGTCGGAGGCATTGAATTACGACTCTACTTTGTTTCTATACTGATGCTTAGCTTGTTTGATTGCCTTGCAGAGGGAATAGCTACACTGTTTGTATTCGGTCATGTTTCCGGTCACCTTGCCCTGATTAAAAGCAGTGGTTCACACTTTCAGTTTTGCGCGAATGCTGCCATCAATTCACGGTTTCTGGTTGTTTAATGTTTTAATAGACGCTGTGGGTACAACATCACCGATGCACTTGCTAATAACCTCGCTCACCGAATCAGTGTATTCATCAATGTTGTTGCTCGACGCTATGCGGAACATATTCCAGTCCACGTGATTGAAGCAATCTTGAAGTGTGGAATCCGATTGGTCGGACCAGCGTTGAACAGACCTGAGCACGGGTGCTTCCTGTTTTAGTTTCTGTCTATAGGCTGGGCGCAGAAAATGGAGTCGTGGTCAGCTTTCCGAAAGGAGGGCGGGGGAGGGATTTTTTTGCGTTGTGGAAGTTAGAATAACAACGATCCAGGGTTTTGCCAGCCCGGGTCGCGCAATCAATATGCTGATAAAATTTACGGAGACTTGTTTTCAGATTAGCCTTGTTAAAATCCCCAACTACAATAAATGCAGCCTCAGGATATGTGGTTTCCAGTTTACATAGAGTCAAATGAAGTTCTTTGAGGGCCGTCGATGTGTCTGCTTGGGGGAGAATATATACGACTGTGATTATGATCGAAGAGAATTCTCTTGGTAGATAATGCGGTCGGCATTTGATTGTGAGGAATTCTAAGTCAGGTGAACAAAAGGACTTGAGTTCCTGTATGTTGTTATGATCACACCATGTCTCGTTAATCATAAGGCATATACCCCCTCCCTTCTTCTTACCAGAGAGATGCTTGTTTCTGTCGGCATTATGCGTAAAGAAACCAGGTGACTGTACCAACTGATTGCGTGTCGAGTGAGCCATGTTTCCGTGAAACAAAGAACGTTGCAGTCTCGGATGTCTCTCTGAAAGGCAACCCTTGCTCGGATTCACTGGCCACTTTAATGATTGGATCACTAGTCACGTTATACAATGCCTCTAAATAATGCTTACATATCTTACATTACTCATCTCATACATACAGCTGAAGTCGGAAGTTTACATACAACTTAAGTTTACTTACACCATAAACAAATACATTTAAACTCAGTTTTACACAATTCCTGACATTTAATCCTAGTAAAAATTGAAAAAGTGAAAGTGTGTTAGGTCAGTTAGGATCACCACTTTGTTTTAAGAATGTGAAATGTCAGAATAATAGTAGATAATTATTTATTTCAGCTTTATTTCCTTCATCACATTCCCAGTGGGTCAGAAGTTTACATACACTCAATTAGTATTTGGTAGCATTGCCTTTAAATTGTATAACTTGGGTCAAACGTTTGGGGTAGCCTTCCACAAGCTTCCCACAATAAGTTGGGTGAATTTTGTCCCTTTCCTCCTGACAGAGCTGATGTAACTGAGTCAGGTTTGTAGGCCTCCTTGCTCGCACACACTTTTTCAGTTCTGCCCACACATTTTCTATAGGATTGAGGTCAGGGCTTTGTGATGGCCACTCAAATACCTTGACTTTGTTGCCCTTAAGCCATTTTGCCACAACTTTGGAAGTATGCTTGGGGTCATTGTCCATTTGAAAGACCCATTTGCGACCAAGCTTTAACTTCCTGACTGATGTCTTGAGATATTGCTTGAATATATCCACATAATTTTCCTGCCTCATGATGCCATCTATTTTGTGAAGTGCACCAGTCCCTCCTGCAGCAAAGCACCCCCACAACATGATGCTGCCACCCCCGTGCATCACGGTTGGGATGGTGTTCTTCGGCTTGCAAGCCTCCCAATTTTTCCTCCAAACATAACGATGGTTATTATGGCCAAACAATAAAAAAAATAAAAAATCATCAGACCACAGGACATTTCTCCAAAAAGCACGATCTTTCTCCCCATGTGCAGTTTCAAACCGTAGTCTGGCTTTTTTAATCCCGGTTTTGGAGCAGTGGCTTCTTCCTTGCTGAGCGGACTTTCAGGTTATGTCGATATAGGACTCATTTTTACTGTGGATATAGATACTTTTGTACCGGTTTCCTCCAGCATCTTCACAAGGTCCTTTGCTGTTGTTCTGGGATTGATTTGCACTTTTCGCACCAAAGTACGTTCATCTCTAGGAGAAAGAACGTGTCTCCTTCCTGAGCGGTATGACGGCTGCGTGATCCCATGGTGTTTTTACTTGCGTACTATTGTTTGTACAGATGAACGCGATACCTTCAGGCATTTAGAAATTGCTCCCAAGGATGAACCAATTTATTTTCTGAGGTCTTGGCTGATTTCTTTAGATTTTCCCCTTGATGTCAAGCAAAGAGGCACTGAGTTTGAAGGTAGGCCTTGAAATACATCCACAGGTACACCTCCAATTCACTCAAATGATGTCAATTAGCCTATCAGAAGCTTCTAAAGCCATGGCATAATTTTCTGGAATTTTCCAAGCTGTTTAAATGCACAGTCAACTTAGTGTATATAAACTTCTGACCCACTGGAATTGTGATACAGTGAATTATCAGTGAAATAATCTGTCTGTAAACAATAGTTGGAAAAATTACTAGCGTCATGCACAAAGTAGATGTCCTTACCGACTGCCAAAACTATAGTTGTTAACAAGAAATTTGTGGAGTGGTTAAAAATTGTGTTTTAACCTGTTAAAGCTGGGGGCGCTGTTGTCACTATTTATGGTAATCGTGTAATTTTTGAAACGGCTTCCTACAAAATTCTTGCTCGTACAATATGCATATTATTATTATTATTGGATAGAAAACAGTCTATAGTTTCTATAGGAGTTGAAATTTTGTCTCTAAGTGGAACAGAACCCATTCTACAGCAATTTCCCTGACATGGAGTCAGATTTCAGAAATTTTGGCCACTGTTCTGGAGTCAGTTTTAAGGCCAATGTTATTCCTATGAGTATACGGACACTGCTTACGTCTTCCCCTGGATGCCTTTATGTGATGACGATTTGAATGGGGTCGATTGCGCAATCACAGGCACTATAAATTAAAAAACCCTGTAGCTAGTAACTCTTTTGCAGCTGCGTCTTGCGCGCGGCGGCCACCGACCCGCACTTGTTCCAAGCATTAGTGTAGGGAGTAATCTTTCTCAGGTCATGTTTCTACTCGTTATAGGAGTTAAAAACATCATAAGGTAATTAATTTAAAGCGTTTTATAGCAATTTATATCCGTTTAGTGCGATTTTGGGACATTTATTTCTGAGACGCTGTGAATCTCTGGGCACGCTTCCAGTTCATGCTGAACGCAGTTGGCATTTCCACATGGCAAGAGGACAGCTTTCCACCAAAAGACAATTAGACCCAAGAAAGGATCCTTTGCCCAAGATACTGATGGAAGAACAGCTCAAAGTAGAACATTTTTATTATGATAAATCGTGTTTCTGTCGAAAAATGTTAGTGGCTTAGGACGCCATCTTTTTTGACGTAGCTTCGCTTGGCGCAAACTGTATTGAAAAGTAAGGATAATTTAAAAAATGTAATTCCGCGATTGTATTAAGAATTAAATTGTCTATCAATCGCTGTCCACCCTATATTTTTTAGTCACGTTTATGAGTATTTATGTATACGAGTAGATCACTGTCTAATATGGCGCACGGACATTTTCTCACCAGCTGGGCTACTTTTCCCATTGTCTAACCATGATTTTGGTGGCTAAATATGCACATTTTCGAACAAACTGTATATGTATGTTGTAATGTGATGTTACAGGGGTGTCATCTGAAGAATTCTGAGAAGGTTAGTGAAAAAAATAATATATTTTGGCGATGTTTACGTTATCGCTCTCTTTGGCTAGAATCAATGCTGGGGTAATGTTTGCACATGTGCTATGCTAATATAACGATTTATTGTGTTTTCGCTGTAAGACACTTAGAAAATCTGAAATATTGTCTGTATTCACAGGATCTGTGTCTTTCGATTAGTGTATGCTGTGTATTTTTACGAAATGTTTGATGATTAGTAGTTAGGTAAACACGTTGCTCATTGTAATTATTCTAGTCCATTTGTGACGGTGGGTGCAATTGTAAACTATGCCATCTACCTGAAATATGCACATTTTTCTAACAAAACCTATCCCATACCATAAATATGTTATCAGACTGTCATCTGATGAGTTTTTTTCTTGGTTAGGGGCTATAAATATCTTAGTTTAGCCGAATTGGTGATAGCTACTGGTGTTGGTGGACAAATAAAAGATGGTGGATTATGCTAATGTATTTTAGGTAATAGATTTACATCTTTACATATTGTGTCTTCCCTGTAAAACATTTTAAAAATCGGACATGTTGGCTGGATTCACAAGATCTGTGTCTTTCATTAGCTGTATTGGACTTTAATGTGTGAAAGTTAAATATTTAAAAAATATATTTTTTTTGAATTTCGCGGCTCTGCCTTTTCAGTGGGGGTGGGGGGGGTGTGCCGCTAGCGGCACCCTAGTCCTAGACAGGTTAATGACTCCAACCTAAGTGTATGTAAACTTCAGACTTCAACTGTACATACTTTGACCATTCAGCTATAAAGCTATGCGTGCTCTTGAAGCCATTTCATTTACCACAGTAAATATAATATTACGTTTAAGATTATTCAGAGAATGAAAGCTAAAAACCCTCATGAAGCTGGTTGAGAGAATGCCAAGAGTGTGCAAAGCTGTCATCAAGGCAAAGGGTGGCTACTTTGAAGAATCTAAATTTGTTCAACACTTTTTTGGTTACTACATGATTCCATATGTGTAATTTCATAGTTTTGATGTCTTCACTATGATTCTACAATGTAGAAAATAGTAAAAATAAAGAAAATCCCTTGAATGAGTAGGTGTGTCTAAACTTTTTCACTGGTACTGTATGAATATGAAAAACACACAAAACACAAAACAAAGCAATATGCAGATGCTGCAGGTGATGTGTACCAAATATATCAGTTCTCACATTCACATAAGTGGTGCACATGTGTATAGGATAGATCTGAATATTAGTAATAGCAATATCTTTCTTTTAATCGTTTTTTTAAGGAGATAATATCAACCTCCTTAAAATAATGTGTTGAAATGTGCTTAGCTGTCCTTTGTTCCTTTGTTTCCTGATACCTTTTAATTGAGGAAATTCTGGCGAGAGAAATGTGAGCCCACATGAGCTCCTAGGGGGGCTTACCATATCACCTCCTTCAGGGTTAATATTATCTCGCCTAAGAAGAGGGGAAAGAGAGAGAGAAAGAGATGGAGAGAGGACAGACAGACAGAAAGAGGAGGAGGAGAGAGAAATAGGGAATTGAGAGAGAAAAAAAAGGCATGCCGGTTAGCTCCATCAGTTTCCTTTCCTTAGAACGGCAAAATGAGATCACTTCCCAAATCTTCCTCACATCCAATAATTGCGTTCTGTTCTGGCGGTTTTCAGAGTCGATGATCAAGAACAGAAGACACCCTCGACATATTAAAAGTGCCACCAGACCCCAGCCATTATTCCCCCGATAATACCCAGTATATTTGCCACGGAGGGAGGAGGACTGTTAAGTTATTAATGTTTACTGCTATATATAACTACTGGGATCAATTGTCCATATGTGCTGAGGTGAGGGGTTGAATCATCTGTAGGTGTGTAGCAGGATTGAGCACCTTTACAGAGAAAAGACTACTGTAATTACAGCAGTGTGAGATGAGATTCATGGATATAAAGCCAGTCTCTCTCGCTCTCCCTCTCCCTCCCACAATGAACTGATATCGCTTGTAAAATCTAGGTGAAGTGGAATCTTCAGTTAGGTACTAAAATAACACATTTTGGCGCTCTCTCAACCCCTGTCATTCTCCTTAAAGTGCCAATAGATGGGTCCCAAAAGTAATTCTATTCCCTATATAGTGTACTACTTTTACTAATATAGGGTTAGGGTGGCATTTGGTATGCACATCTTGTGATTTCCCCAGCAGCCAGCCAGTCAGTCAGTCTTCTCCTCTCAGGGAAAACACAACAACTCCTCAGCTCATTGACAAAGGCATTACACGGATCACCTCCCATTATAAAGGTACATACTCAATCATAGTGGGCCTGCCACTGACCTGCCTGCCTGGGAAAATAAAGGTTCAGAACATGCCTTTCCATATTCCAGCTCAGATAATGGGATTGTGCTTGGCTATCAATTACCCTTTCCTTACTAAGAGGAAAGCTGGGCGGCGCCTTGAAAAGCATGAAGAGATGAAAGGGGATGTTTTTCTAATTAGATTGCCAGGCTATTTGGCATAAAACAAGGCTAACTGAATGCTCTTCATGCCAACCAATAAGTCCAGTCAATTTAAACAATTTAAATAATTAGAATTAAAGGTCATATCAAATAAATATAATAAGATAAAAACATTTGTTTGACAAACGTTTTATAGTAAAGAATGCATTGGAAACAAAAAACAACAGAATTTATTTTTCAAGTGGAGTTCACACCAACCCACATACCAAGGTTTATTGAAATATAGATTTGCTTCCGACAGAAAGTTAGATATTCCCTTAAGTAGAAATGTAATTACTTCTAAACTTCACCAGCAAATATTGCCTGCCTGCCTCCATCCTAGTGGACAATGCAGTTTTCATTTGAAAGGTTCTGGTAGTTAAGAACTGACCCCACCACCCAACCAACCCCCATCCAACAACCACCTAAACAAAACAAAAATCACATTAATTAGTCCTCTTCAGACAGGCAGGTAAATATCTGCTGGTCTGAAGGACTTGATTGATTTCCTATACAGTGCAACTCTTGACTGACAACCTCGCACGGAGGGCGAGGGGACTCTCCAATATATTTCCAAACCATTGGATATTGGATTTTTTGTCATCCCCCCTGCCGGTTTTACAACCACCCCCATTCCATTCCATTCATTCACCTTGTCGACCAGCCTGAAGAACAAAGCGGAGTTGCCTAAGCAATGGCAAGTAAACAAACTGGACCATTATAGATGTCAGAAAATTCTCCATCACCATTTCCATAGAAAGGGAAGAAGAAGAAAACGGGGAAAGAGTGAGGAAATAACAGTTTAGCAGAGAGAGAGAGAGAATGGAATGCTTTTCACAAGCATCTCATTGAAAATGCTTATTGAATGTTACTCACTTCTACAATCTATTTCCCAACTTTTCTACATACTGCTGATGTTGTGAGTGACCGTGAGAGCAGAGGGAGAGAGGTCTGTTATCTAATCAGAGTGGCTCTGTGTGGCAGGGTTGGGGTCAACCATGCCGTTTTAATTCATTAATTTCAGGAAATCAATGCCAATTTTCCTTATTGAAAAGCAATTGCAATTTGGAATTGAAATGTAAATTACATTCTAAATTGACTGAATTGAAATGCAGTCAGAGAAGAGGGAGAGAGAATGGCGAGTTAGTTAAGCAGAATGGGTTTCTGTGCCAGGGCTGAGGAAAGAAGAAACGTGAAAATGTAATTTATGTTTAATTCCTGAATTGACACGGAATCGAACCCCAACTCTGTTCTGTGGTCTGTTAGGGTATGCTATGTTGTGGTGTGTTGGGGTGATTTAGTACGTACTACTCAGCTACCGCCTGCTGCAGCCGCTTGGCCCGGTGCAGGGCCTCGTCCCGCTCTTCATTTGACAGACACAGCCAGGCCATCGCCGCCTGGTCCCTATCCCTCTGAGACTGGTAGATCTCCTCCACTAGGGCTGAGGGATGAAGAGAGAGAGCGAGAGGAGATGGTGGGGGGAAGAGAAAGTGAGAGAGAAATAGTAATAGATAGACAGAAAAAAATTGTAAGAAAGAAATAGAGATAGAGGGAGAGAAAGAGAGAGAGGGAGGGAAAGTGAAAGCGAGAGATAGAAAGAGGAAGCATTGTTATTAGTTTCTGCTCAATAACAATGCTAAGCTCCCTGTGGAAGGAGGTTATTGCCACTGATACACATCGGCACTGGTATTAACTCCAGTCAAACTCATTTAGTGTGGAAGTGAAGTGGTGGTCTCCACACATGCTAGACATATAGGTGCCCCAAGCAATAAAGAAACAGTTTACATTTTGTCACATTACCAAGTACTTATCATCTTAGAATGGTTAAGAGATTGGCCGGTCCTTAACCCTAACTCAATACAAGGGTGAACAAACCTTTTCAAGCCACAACACATTGTGTTCTTGTAATGTTTGAAAACTGGACAGGTTTTGTTGAGAGTGAGCTGAGAAATGATTTGTCTAATGTGTGCCAAAATGAGTATGAGTTTTGATTACATCATACTAGGGCTGTCCCCGACCCCCAAAAAATATTGCTCGACCAAGAGTCGACTGGTCGCAATTTTTCATTTAATTTCTTTTATAATAAAGTCTTTGTATCTCAAAATCATTGACATGTGATTAATAAAAATTATATCTAAATCTAAATTGTACAAATGTAAAAGTAATTTATATTTCCATTGCCAACTATGTAAAAATAGCCTACATAAAGCCAACAAATACAAGGTGCAAAGGTAGAAATCGAGAGAGCTGGAAAGATTGATCAGATAGGCTACATTGAGAAACTTTTGTAATTCTCAATGGATGTAAAAACAGACTTTGTTAACTTGCTGTTTGAGGTGAAGAAAAATTACTTTGAGAAGCTCCACTGCTCATTAGTGGTAGTGAGTTAAGACAATCAGAAATACTATCAGATCCCCAAATGGACACATTTACAGGCCTACATTTGCACGCAGGCCAGGTAGCCAGGTATTTTTTACATTTTTACCCCCTTTTCTCCCCAATTTTCGTGTTATCCAATCACTAGTAATTACTATCTTGTCTCATCGCTACAACTCCCGTACGGGCTCGGGAGAGACGAAGGTCGAAAGCCATGCGTCCTCCGAAGCACAACCCAACCAAGCCGCACTGCTTCTTAACTCAGCTTGCCTCCAACCCGGAAGCCAGCCGCATGGAGGAAACACCGTGCACCTGGCCCCCTCGGTTAGCGTGCACTGTGCCCGGCCCGATGAGACAAGGATATCCCTACTGGCCAAACCCTCCCTAACCCGGACGACGCTAGGCCAATTGTGCGTCGCCCCACGGACCTCCCGGTCGAACCCAGAGACTCTGGTGGCGCAGCTAGCGCTGTGATGCAGTGCCCTAGACCACTGCGCCACCCGGGAGGCCCGTAAGCCTACTTCTATGCGTCATCAGGTCCTTACTCAACATTGATAGGAGCGCTCCAAACAAAAGACAATAACTAAATTGACAACTTGTTCATTTAATTAAATCCAAAACTTGTGTAGTGTAGCCTAGGTTGTGCTCTCTGCAAGTAAAGTGTCCACTCCGACAATGAGAACTGTAAAAGACTGGAATAAAAATATACTGAATGCATTAACAGAAATTACGGTAACCAAACAAACATTGTAGATTAGAAATGATGGGAATTAAGGTAAATGTACTACTGGTAATACTGGTGTGCCACCCTCGTGGCCTCTGCAATGGATTACTCCACTGAGACAAGCGTTAACAAGACGTGCCATACATTTTTTTTTTAATTCCAGCTGCTCGCCTAAAGAATTATCGATCGACCAACAGCCTATCGACCAAACATCGACCAGTTGACTAAATTGGGTCAGCCCTACATCATACCGAATTTAAAAATAAAAATTGGCCATCCATGAGTGCTTTTATGATGACTGTGTAATTCTGTCTGTCCCACTGTTGAAGATACAACTTTTCTTATTGACACAGACTCTGTAGACTGGCAGGGACAGATTTTCTTTCATTTTACACCTGACCCAGGATCCTACATTCATGCGCTGTATGCTGTCTGACTGAAAACCAGCAGATTGTGGGGTTACCACTGTCTTCAGATCCCTTTGTTAATCCCACTACGAAGGAGCCCAGAGATCCATCAACAGCTAATTCCTCTCTTCTCTCACTGAGATGGCTTAATGATAAACAGTGAGCCTCGCCATAAGCCATTACAAAGTTCAGTAAGAAAATCAATATAGCATTTTAGCTGGAATTTGCTCATTAAACATCCCCTGAGCCATGCAAATCATATTGAAATGAGGATGGCAAATAGGCTACACAACACACAAGTACATTTTATTAAATGCAATTGGGGCTGCTGGACTTGTTGCTCGATATACGTCTGCTATTTTCTTTCATTATTAGGTGGGTTGAGGAGAGGACTCTCACCCCCCCAAAACACAATTGTCAAAAAAAGTTATTTGCTGAGCAAAATTCAAATCTTTGTTCTGTGAAGGCTGGGAACGGTTAAATCACATTAACAAATAGGATTTGTTCGTTACAATGTAATCTAATTCGTTTTGATACTCAAGTTGTATGTAAAACAAATTGATAATTGCTTGCCACAGTCAATATCTTCGTTTTTTAATAACAAGTTCATCAGGGTTAAAATGACAATCAATAATCAGATAATAGGCTTTCTTTGAGACGCTTTCATCCTCACTGTCTGTACTGTATTGTCTGTACTGAATGACCCATCATTTGTCATTCCTCTCCCCTAGCCTCTTCACCCTGACCACTCCAACCTCCAGCCTTCTCGCAGGCCTGGGGTTTGTCCCCCCTCCATAATGTACCTCCAGCCTTCTCTCAGGCCTGGGGTTTGTCGCACCCCCATTCTGTACCCTCAGCCTTCTTTCAGGCCTGGGGTTTGTCGCACCCCCATTCTGTACCCTCAGCCTTCTCTCAGGCCTGGGGTTTGTCCCCCCTCCATAACGTACCTCCAGCCTTCTCTCGGGCCTGGGGTTTGTCCCCCCTCCATAACGTACCTCCAGCCTTCTCTCGGGCCTGGGGTTTGTCCCCCCTCCATAACGTACCCTCAGCCTTCTCTCAGGCCTGGGGTTTGTCCCCCCTCCATAACGTACCTCCAGCCTTCTCTCGGGCCTGGGGTTTGTCCCCCCTCCATAACGTACCTCCAGCCTTCTCTCAGGCCTGGGGTTTGTTGCACCCCCATTCTGTACCCTCAGCCTTCTCTCAGGCCTGGGGTTTGTCCCCCCTCCATAACGTACCTCCAGCCTTCTCTCAGGCCTGGGGTTTGTCCCCCCTCCATAACGTACCTCCAGCCTTCTCTCAGGCCTGGGGTTTGTCCCTCTCCTAGCCTCTCCCCCCTCCATACCGTACCTCCGGCCTTCTCACAGGCCGGTCCTCCAGTTCAGTCTCCAGCAGTTCAGCGTTCACCAACCTGTTCTCCCGCTCCTTCTCCCTCATGACCAACTTGTCCTGGAGCTCCCGGAGAAGCCATACACCAAAGTTGGCCAGGGTCATTTCTATGCTAAGTATAATTTTAAATTCACATTCATGAATTTAAAAATATCTTGTCACCTGCAATTTTTGCATTCATGAATTGGTTCAATGAATTGAAAATGGAAATAACCCCAACCAATGCTGAGACGTGCCTGTCAGTACGTGTCCAGACATATTCACTAACTATCCTCACGCACAGACAGTAGCAGAAACCTCATGCAAAACACCCGATAGTGTCACGTTCCTGACCTGTTTTCTCTTGTTTTATATGTCTTTATTGGTCAGGGCGTGAGTGTTGGGTGGGCAGTCTATGTTTTCTATTTCTATGTGGGGTTTTGTGTTGGCCTGGTATGATTCTCAATTAGAGACAGGTGTGTATCGTTTGTCTCTGATTGAGAGTCATACTAAGGCAGCCAGGGTTTCACTGGTGTTTTGTGGGTGTTTGTTTCCTGTGTTAGCTTTTGGGCCACACAGGACTGTTGCAGGTTAGTCACGTTTGTTGTTTTGTTAATTTGTAGTGTTTGTTGGTTTGCCATTAAAATCATGAATACCTCCTACTCCGCATCTTGGTCCGATCCATGCTCCTCCTCGTCTGAGGAGGAGAACGACATTGACAACCTTTACAGATAGACACCTGACTCCATCCTGTATTCTTGACGACATACTAAATAACTGTTGTGGTTTCCCGGGCAGTTTCCTGGGCGGTGATAAATATAAATAGTATATAGATTATATGATCTCTCAGGCATTTCGTAACAAATTATACAATGGAGCCTCTACATTACATTATTTTAGATGCCAATATTTCAGATGCCAGATGCTATTGAACTCCTATAAATCTTGTGGGAGTGATATTTTTACAAGGTATAGTGATGGAGCAAAATATTTAAATCTGAGTTGTTGTTTCCCCTGCCCCCCACACTTTGAAAACATGCCTCACAGTCCTCAGTCGGCTCTCACGGCTCTGCCAGCAAAAACAGACCCTTGGGAAATGTTCCTGACTTTCTGTCAGAAGTCACAGCTACTTGCAAACCAGAGGCATCAATTATAGCCGTTTCAGAGGGCCTCTCTGTGGCTACAGCCTCTCTAACAACCGCTCAGCTGCAGAGGAGACTGTGCACAGAGGGACACTCAGCACGCTCCAGACCAAACACAGGAAAGGACAGCAATAACCAGCTAGTCATAGGCCTGTGCCTTGGACATGGAAACAGTGGTGGTGTTGTGAAAAAGTTTGTGGACAGACAAGAGGAGTGGACACTCAGTAGTTGGAAGCTGTGACAGACAACACAATAATACACTGCTCAAAAAAATAAAGGGAACACTTAAACAACACAATGTAACTCCAAGTCAATCACACTTCTGTGAAATCAAACTGTCCACTTAGGAAGCAACACTGATTGACAATACATTGCACATACTGTTGTGCAAATGGAATAGACAAAAGGTGGAAATTATAGGCAATTAGCAAGACACCCCCCAAAACAGGAGTGATTATGCAGGTGCTGACCACAGACCACTTCTCAGTTCCTATGCTTCCTGGCTGATGTTTTGGTCACTTTTGAATGCTGGCGGTGCTCTCACTCTAGTGGTAGCATGAGACGGAGTCTACAACCCACACAAGTGGCTCAGGTAGTGCAGTTCATCCAGGATGGCACATCAATGCAAACTGTGGCAAAAAGGTTTGCTGTGTCTGTCAGCGTAGTGTCCAGAGCATGCAGGCGCTACCAGGAGACAGGCCAGTACATCAGGAGACGTGGAGGAGGCCGTAGGAGGGCAACAACCCAGCAGCAGGACCGCTACTTCCGACTTCGTGCAAGGAGGTGCACTACCAGAGCCCTGCAAAATGACCTCCAGCAGGCCACAAATGTGCATGTGTCAGCATATGGTCTCACAAGGGGTCTGAGGATCTCATCTCGGTACCTAATGGCAGTCAGGCTACCTCTGGCGAGCACATGGATGGCTGTGCGGCCCTAAAAAGAAATGCCACCCCACACCATGACTGACCCATCGCCAAACCGGTCATGCTGGAGGATGTTGCAGGCAGCAGAACGTTCTCCACGGCATCTCCAGACTCTGTCACGTCTGTCACATGTGCTCATGTGCTCAGTGTGAACCTGTTTTCATCTGTGAAGAGCACAGGGCGCCAGTGGCGAATTTGCCAATCTTGGTGTTCTCTGGCAAATGCCAAACGTCCTGCACGGTGTTGGGCTGTAAGCACAACCCCCACCTGTGGACGTCGGGCCCTCATACCACCCTCATGGAGTCTGTTTCTGACCGTTTGAGCAGACACATGCACATTTGTGGCCTGCTGGAGGTCTTTTTGCAGGGCGCTGGCAGTGCACCTCCTTGCACAAAGTCGGAGGTAGCGGTCCTGCTGCTGGGTTGTTGCCCTCCTACGGCCTCCTCCACGTCTCCTGATGTACTGGCCTGTCTCCTGGTAGAGCCTCCATGCTCTGGACACTACGCTGACAGACACAGCAAACCTTTTTGCCACAGCTCGCATTGATGTGCCATCCTGGATGAGCTGCACTACCTGAGCCACTTGTGTGGGTTGTAGACTCCGTCTCATGCTACCACTAGAGTGAGAGCACCGCCAGCATTCAAAAGTGACCAAAACATCAGCCAGGAAGCATAGGAACTGAGAAGTTGTCTGTGGTCACCACCTGCATAATCACTCCTGTTTTGGGGGGTGTCTTGCTAATTGCCTATAATTTCCACCTTTTGTCTATTCCATTTGCACAACAGCATGTGAAATGTATTGTCAATCAGTGTTGCTTCCTAAGTGGACAGTTTGATTTCACAGAAGTGTGATTGACTTGGAGTTACATTGTGTTTTTTAAGTGTTCCCTTTATTTTTTTGAGCAGTGTATATTTAAAGAGGAGGAAGAGGAGAGCGGGAGTACCTACCTAATACAGGAACCAGGAGAACATACAAGGCTAATGTGATGTCAGAACTAACTGGGCTATGAAAGCAGCATTTTTCCAATTAATTTAGCTTTCCAAAGAGCTAAATAGTCTTGAAATTGAGGGTTTTCATACTCCAAGATATTTCCTTGTGTGAAATCAATTTGTGTACTTTATACTGAGGAAATACAGAACATCAGACAAAGGATATTTGTTTCCCAAAGTTAAAACTGGGAAAAAACTATGCAAAATGTTTTGCATTTAGCTAGGACCTGTACCTAGCTGGGCAAGAATCCTTGTACATTTCTGCTTACCTTCTTATTGGAGATCTCTGAGTGAATCCAGCTCCTTCAGCAGGAAGGTAATATTCTTCTCTCTGTCCAGGACGAGGCTTTGCTTTTTGGAGTCAAAGGAACTGCTGTTAACGTTAGTGTTTCCGTGGTCCTCTTGCATACTGCATTATGAGATAGAACATGTGATTAGAGAGAAACAACAGTATTAAAACTTGAGTGAACAGCAACACAAATTAGTTTTAGCCTCGTCTCCTACGAAACAGACACTCAATTATGAAATACACAGGGGATGCAACTTCCCCTCTTTCAGGCATATTAAATTGTCTTTATTTACTTAGTTATATTAGGCAAATCATGCAGTTGACCTTTAAGGTAATATTAAGTTATTACGGAAGTGTATTGCCATGTAAATTACTTCCCTCTTGTAGCCAGGAGTATGATTCAGTTCTTATTAAAGCTGAGAATGCAGCAATGCCTCATAATGTAATATACCCTTTATCTATCTATCTATCTATCTATCTATCTATCTATTTATCTATCTATCTATCATACGACTGTCAGATCTGATGCCATATCATGTGACCATAACTGAAGATCTTGACAAGAGGACAAAGACACAGTGGTACATCTTTATGTTGTAGAAATAGGTAAATCAGCCTGGAACCGCTCGTTACCAGACACCCCCCCCCCCCACACACACACACACACACAAAGAGGCCACATTAGATCTCCTGTGGTGGGCATGGGGTGAAGCAGATCTCCTGTGGTGGGCATGGCGTGAAGCAGATCTCCTGTGGTGGGCCTGGGGTGAAGGAGATCTCCTGTGGTGGGCCTGGGGTGAAGGAGATCTCCTGTGGAGGTCCTGGGGTGAAGGAGATCTCCTGTGGAGGTCCTGGGGTGAAGCAGATCTCCTGTGGTGGGCCTGGGGTGAAGGAGATCTCCTGTGGTGGGCCTGGGGTGAAGGAGATCTCCTGTGGTGAGTCTGAGGTGATGGTGATGTGGATGTCCGACTCTGTTCCACTATGGGTCTTAAATACTGTAGGACTAAAGTTAACGAGATGACAGAACCATGAAGCTAATAGGGTACAAATGCTGAAAATACAAGTAATGTTGGGCCACTTCTGGTTCAATAGCTTTCGCAAGTTGTGGGAAAATGGTAACACATTGTCCATGTCACGTTCGTCGAAAGGAGCGGACCAAGGCGCAGCGTGCGTAGAGTTCCACATACTTTAGTACAAAGTGAAACTTCAAAAAACCAACAAAGAATAAACGAACGTCGAGTATAGAGCACACTTAGACACTAACTGAAAACAATATCCCACAACCCAGATGGGAACAATGGACAACTTAAGTATGATCCCCAATTAGAGACAACGATAATCAGCTGCCTCTAATTGGGAACCATACTAAAACACCAACATAGAAATATAACGACTAGAACACCCCCAAGTCACGCCCTGACCTAAAGCACCATAGAGAACCCCGAGGGCTCTCTATGGTCAGGGCGTGACAGTAACCCCCCCGAAAGGCGCGGACTCTGTCCGCAAAACCTGAAAACCAGATGGGGAGGGTTAGGGTGGGGTGACTGGCGTCGGTGGCAGCTCCGGTGCGGGTCTTAGCACACGCCCAGACCACGGATCCGGCCATGGAGCCGGGCTGAATGCCGTGCCCGGACTGGGCACCGGCGCAGGCTGCACCGAACTGATGACACGCTCCTCAGGGCGAGTGCGTGGAGCCGGCACAAGACGCTCCGGGCTGGGGAGGCGCACTGGAAGCCTGGTGCGTGGAGCCCCGGCACAGGTTGCACCGGACTGGTGACCCGCTCTTCAGGGCGAGTGCGGGTAACCGGCACAGGACGTACCGGGCTGGAGAGGCGCACTGGAGGCCTGGTGCGTGGAGCCGGCACAGGCGGCACCGGACTGGTGACACGCTGTTCAGGGTGAGTGCGGGGACCCGGCACAGGACGTACCGGGCTGGGGAGGGGCACTGGAGGCCTGGTGCGTGGAGCCGGCACAGGTGGCACCGGACTGATGACATGCTCTTCCAAACGCATGCGCTGCAGCGCACACCTTGCTAACAACTCTCTCCGGCATCCCTCATTAAACTCCTCTATCGACTCCCAGACGGTCACTGGCTCTCTCCTCTGCCAAGCCGACCGCCCCTTGTGCCCCCACCCAAAAATCTTGGGGTTTCTGTGGCCGCGGACCCCGCTGTCCTTCCAGATTCCTTGGCGACTCCCTCCAAGGAAGGGTCTCGCATCCTCCCAAGATCTCCTCCCATGTCCAACTCAATTTTGCCTCCATAGCACGCTGCTTGATCCTGGTTTGGTGGGATATTCTGTCACGATCGTCGATAGGAACGGACCAAGGCGCAGCGTGAGTTGATTTCCACATACATTATTACACAGTGAAACTACAAAAACAACATAACACGAACGTGAAAGCCGTAGTGCTTAAAACACTAACACAAACAATATCCCACAAAAGAGGTGGGAACAAAGGACATTAGAGACAAAGATAATCAGCTGCCTCTAATTGGGAACCATACTAAAACACCAACATAGAAATATAACGACTAGAACACCCCCAAGTCACGCCCTGACCTAAAGCACCATAGAGAACCCCGAGGGCTCTCTGTGGTCAGGGCGTGACAGTCCACTGCAAATTACGATAAAATGTTTAAATTACATGTGGTAAGAAAAGAAAAACGGACAAACATTAGCGGCGTTTGAATAGAAATAAAACATCAAAGCGCATCCTCAACAACGTCCATGACAATATTGTTCCACTTAAAGTCCCAGTGAATTATGAGCTGGTGGAATAGCTATTTTCTATTCTTTTGGGGAGGGGTGAGGGGGCTTCTTGAGGAAACGGGCTGGCTATCTTCCACAAGGGAATGCAGAGAAGCTGAGTGACTGGTGCTGGCAGAGAACTACATGGTGCTCTGTCAATGTTTCCGTTGAGAGCTGAGCCAGAGAGAGAGGGAGAGATGAGAAAGAGAACAGAGAGAAAGGGGAGAAGAGAGAGAGAGAACAGAGAAAGAAAACAGAGGCAGGGGGAGAGAGGGAAGAGGGAGAGAAAGAACAAAGAGGGAGAGAGTAACATACAGTGTATGCATCAGACAAATACTAGGGCCAGTCTGCTAGGATCTTTAGGCTAGTGATCACAAGTAACTGTTCAGTAACCAGCATGGTAAAGTAACAATCAATGCTTTCAAGTCAAATTCTAATTCCCAAGCCTGATGGAAAATAAGCTAAAATGATTTTATTTAAAAGTGATATTACAAGAGGTCAATTTGTGATTCTGTCAGCTTTACATAACGTCAAAGAAACCTCTTTAAAGTATGATTGCCTTACAAGCTACAAGTGTTGCATGACAAATTACCTCTCTTTACTATTATGAAATATACATTAAAGAATAAAACAGATTGATTGCTTTAGCATCAATGCAATTCAAATGGTGTCGAATTCAAAATAAACTGGTTTAAAGAGCATCAAATGTTGCCTCAAAAGTTTTTATTTTTTAAAAGCATGCGTTGTGATGAAGGATCCCGGGCCGCAGCATTGCCCCGCCAGTCTACCACTATGTCCAAAAGAAGCTACAGCTTAGCAGTGACAATTATTTTGTGAAAGGTCAGGTTTTGAAGTCAGGAACAGGGAGGTCTGCCTCCTCGTTGTAGCTCTGTTGCTAGGGTCCTTCTCCCTGGATTGTTGCAGACAATTATGAGTATTCTTTTTAAGACTCACCAATGCAAACAGTAAATTCAACCATGAATAATAACACCAAATGAGGTTATATAACCCCTTTGTTGCACTGCAAATATGGGACTTTTCGGGATACATTGGTCCTAAACCTGGGTTGCTTCTTGAAACCCCCCCCCCCCCCCCCCCCCCACAAAGATATACCAAGTATATACCAAGTATAACCGTCTGTTTAAGGTAGAATTTCATTCACTGATTAAATTACATGTGGTAAGAAAAGAAAACGGACAAACATTAGCGGCGTGTGAATAGAAATAAAACATCAAAGTGCATCCTCAACACCGTCCATGACAATATTGTTCCACTTAAAGAAATCATGAGGGACAGTGTTTTTTTAATCTGACAGTGGATGGCCCTGGTCCATTTCCTATGAGAAAACCTGAGGAAGATTCTCCTTTCAAGCCAGAGCAATATCAACTCAAAAAGACTGGACGGCAAGGAGTAGATGTGTTTTATCTGGTATATAGTGGAAAAGTCAAGAAGACATATGATGAGGAGGGGCGGGGCTCTTGCTTGCAAAAAGCTATCCTTTTGGAGTTCCTCCCAGCTCGCTGCTGATATCACAGCAAAACACAACTCTGCTCGCCGTCAAATGTAATCTGCTAATAACCGTCATTAGTAGCCGTTTGGCTGGCAGGCTTTGAAGTGTTTTAGCTACAGCCCAAATGTATATTTGAGCAGAGGAGCTGAATACATTTATATATCAGTGTTTGGTGAAGGGTGAGTAAATATTCTGCTTATCTGTGATTGTCATTCCAACCAGTTTATCTAAATAGTGGCAGTGCCATATGATTGCGTACGGTCTAGGTATCGGTTATTAGATGGCAGAGTGACACCATGGCTGGAGGTGATTTACACACCTAGATAAATGTTTATGTATCGCATGGAACAGCATTTACACTAAAGCAAGCGTGTAAACAGGCAGAGTGACCCGGCCACTTGGATTTCTGCAGTCATTTACACAGGCTGCCAAATATTGAAGTGCCAGTGGACAAGAAAGGCCTATCATGTGCTATTACAACAATGTACGTACAGCCAGCCCAGTACTCGAGCACTGAAGAAAGATATCCATTCAAAAAATGTATATCTATTATTGTATGTCTTGACAGACAGGAAGACTGGAAGATGAATAATCAAATTCAAGACATCAGATACCTTATGGCTAGTCTTTGTCTGGCACCTCTGGTACAAAATTATTTGATGTTGTTCCCAAAATGGCTGCCGAGTCAGTACTGAAATAAAGTAACATAAAAACGAAAGGAACTTATTGACAATTTGGACAACTGAAAATTCCATGAAAGATTTCACATAAATTCAACATTAACTCAAATGAATTCAACATGATTTAGAATCTACTGATAAAATCCATTTATATTACAGTGCATGGATGGGTTTGGTAGTGAGTCTATAGTTGAGTGTGGCCTGAGCTCAGATGCACACTGCCCTTTCCCACCTGGACAAAAAGAACACCTATGTGAGAATGCTGTTCATTGACTACAGCTCAGCGTTCAACACCATAGTGCCCTCAAAGCTCATCACTAAGCTAAGGACTCTGGAACTAAACACCTCCCTCTGCAACTGGATCCTGAACTTCCTAACGGGCCACCCCCCCAGGTGGTAAGGGTAGGTAACAACACATCTGCAACGCTGATCCTCAGGGATGCGTGTTTAGTCCCCTCCTGTACTCCCTGTTCACCCACGACTGCGTGGCCAAGCAAGACTCCAACAACTTCATTAAGTTTGCTGACGACACAACAGTGGTAGGTCTGATCACTGACAAGACAGTCTATAGGGAGGAGGTCAGAGATCTGGCACACAACAACCTCTCCCTCAATGTGTGCAAGACAAAGGAACTGATTGTGGACTACAGGAAAAGGAGGGCCGAACAGGCCCCCCATTAACATCGACGGGGCTGAAGTGGAGCAGGTCGAGAGTTTCAAGTTCCTTGGTGTCCACATCACCAACAAACTATCATGGTCCAAACACAGCAAGACAGTTGTGAAGAGGCGATGACAACACCTTTTCTTCCTCAAAAGACTGAAAAGATGGCATGAGTCCTCAGATCCTCAAAATGTTCTACAGCTGCACCATCGAGAGCATCCTGACCGGTTGCATCACCGCCTGGTATGGCAACTGCTCGCTACAGAGGGTAGTGCGTAAGGCCCAGCACATCACTGGGGCCAAGCTTCCTGATATCCAGGACCTATATTAGGCGGTGTCAGAGGAAGGCCCAAAACATGTCAAAGACTCCAGTCACCCAAGTCATAGACTGTTCTCTTTGCTACAGCATGGCAAGCGGTATCGGAGTGCCACGTCTAGGACCAAGCTCCTTAACAGCTTCTATCCCCAAGCCATAAGACTGCTGAACAATGAATCAAATAGCCACCGGGACTATTAACATTGACCATCCCCTTTGATTTTACACTGCTGCTACTCGCTGTTTATTATCTATGCATAGTCACTTTACAAATTACCTTGACTAACCTGTACCCCCGCACATTGACTCGGTGCCGGTACACCCTGTATATAGCCTTTTAAAAAATGTATTTAAAAAAAAATATTTATTTAACTAGACAAGTCAGTTAAGAACAAATTCTTATTTACAATGACGGCCTACCAAAAGGCAAAAGGCCTCCTGCAGGGACGTGCGGTGGGATGTATATATATATACATATATATATATATATATATATATAAAGAAATAATAATATTATATATATGACAAATCACACACCACAACACTACATGAAGTGAGACCTAAGACATCAACATAGCATGGTAGCAACACAATATGACAACAACATGGTATCAACACAACATGGCAGAAGCACAACATGGTACAAACATTATTGGACAACAGCACAGAGGGCAAGATGGTAGAGACAACAATACATCACACAAAGCAGCCACAACTGTCAGTAAGAGTGTCCCTGATTGAGTCTTTGAATGAAGAGATGGAGATAAAACGGTCCAGTTTGAGTGTGTTTTGCATCTCGTTCCAGTCGCTAGCTGCAGCGAACTGAAAAGATGTGGGATGTGTGTGCTTTGGGAACCTTGAACAAAATGTGACTGGCAGAACGGGTGTTGTATGTGGAGGATGAGGGCTGCAGTAGGTATCTCAGATAGGAGGAGTGAGGCCTAAAAGGGTTTTATAAATAAGCATCAACCAGTGGGTCTTGCGACGGGTATACAGAGATGCCGTTATTGTTATGTAATTATGCTATGTAATTTTCTTGTGTTACCTTTTAAAAAAAAAAATACTTTAGGCAATTTAGTAAATATTTTCTTAACTCATTTCTTGAGCTGCATTTTTGGTTAAGGGCGGGTAAGTAAGCATCTGACACAGCCAGGGATTTGACAGGTGAGTCGTGGGTCAGGGCAGCCTGTCACAACAGCATGACCTCTCCAGTGCTAAACCAAGCAACTGTTAACTTTTCAACCATCTTTTAACTGGAAAAAGGCTCATAGCATAATTTGATAGGACATGGTAGGTCTATTTCTAGCCAATTAAAAACAGATTTGAGTCTGAATGAGGGATGAAAGAACTATGTTAAATAAAATGCCCTTTGTTGCGATTAAAAAAAATACACATTGACATAGTGTACAGTGTACACAATCCACGTAATTGTATTCGTAGCCAATTTAGTTTTTGCATTCAACTTTTAACCATTGTAGATAACATTCGCTTAGGATTTACAATGCACAACTCAAAGAATAAGTCATTATTACAGTGATAAACATCCCATTATATTACAACCAATTTTTAATTGTCACATGGGGGTGAAAAGCCATACAATGTAAGCACGTATGAGCGGATGACAATAATTCAAAGGCATCTTTACCCAACTTGTGGCAGCAGCATGGTCTCTGAGCTTTGGTGCAGTACTCCCCAGTCCTCATTGACTTTAGGATTAGCTGAAAATAATATAGAAAAATATATGATTAATTTTTCATTAATTTACCCATTTCAAAGGAATAATGCATTTAGGTGGAAGCAGTGAGAAAAGGCATTTTCCAGTACGTTAGCCTAGAGGAAAGGTTAGTATTAATTATAGCCTGTCAATATGATCTCAGGGGAACCTCAGAGGCAGAAAGAGGATCTTTAATAACCTCCCTGAGTATAGCAAAACAAGACCGGAAGCTTATTTTGCAGAGGGAAATGGTGCTTTATTTAAGTCATATGTCATCTCACCTATCCCCTGATCACTCCACCATGTACCATTACTCTACCTAACAGTTGATCAGGGCCTAATGAATACCGGCAATTAACAAATCATAATCCTGTCACGCAGATATCATTTAATGCTTTTAGCTATGAGGAAAGTAAACAGGCATTTAATACTGCTCAAGCCCCATATCAGATCCTCCTTACTCGTTAGGAAGCCCAACCAATTAAAGTTCAGCCTCTACTAAGGTGTAATTAAATGATGGCTGCTAAATTGGTTCCCATAAATGCAAGTTAATTCATAAGCAAGCAACAAATACACTGACTGGAAGCAATTAAGGGAAACATTGACATTCACTGTCAGGCGGAGGGACCAGAAAAGAGCCTGTTGCTCTAAGGCAGTATGTGTGTGTGTGTGTGTGTGTGTGTGTGTGTGTGTGTGTGTGTGTGTGTGTGTGTGTGTGTGTGTGTGTGTGTGTGTGTGTGTGTGTGTGTGTGTGTGTGTGTGTGTGTGTGTGTGTGTGTGTGTGTGTGTGTGTGTGTGTGTATGTACTGTAGGAGAGGGCTACCATCTAGTGGTGAAGGGGCTAAGACAAAAGACTATTAGAATACACACTGACTGCAGCAAGCGACTTGAACAGAACACTACCAGATGCAGTGTGGGAACTGGTTCAGCATTCTGAAGGTGGGGTAACTTCAGAGGCACACTGTGGTTTCTATTGTTTGAGCCATATAGATAAGGTTATGTCTTACTAACAATTAGCCTAATCGAGATACAATCAATTAAGAATCTCCAGAAAGGGCTATTGAAAGCAGAAGTGTCTCTCTCTTTCGCTTTTGGGTATACAGATGGCACAAACAATGTTTCTAGAAGAGGGCTATGTTTTTTGAAGGACAGAAATAAACAATTGTATGTAACATTTCGGCTGTTACAAAAAAGCTTTGGGTTAGGAGGAAGTTTGTGGATCCACATACAACCAAGAGTTTGGGTGAAGGAGACCTAGAGACAGGCCCAGGAGAAGAGGGAGAAATAGAGATTGAGCGAGTGAGAAGGAGGAGAAGAAAGCGCTTGGGAGGTTGGGTGCTTGGCGGGTGGGTGCCCTCTAGGGCAGATGCCAGTGGAACGTTATCCCTGAGTTGTAAGCCAGCACACACTGCTCACACACTGCTCACACACTGCTCACAGGCTATTCAGCTCTGACACAGTGAGGCGTGAACGGACAACTGGCTTTTTGTGGGAGAAACCACGGGGTTCCATTAATCCCAGTGATAGACTCTGGGCAAAAGCTAGTGTTTTGGGGGAGGATTTGATCGAAAGAGAGAGACTTTTGAGCTGGTAGGTATGGTAGCAGTGGTAGATATGGCTCACCAGATTGGTAATCCTTTAACGTGAACATGAGAAAGTAGCTTTGATAAAGAAAAAGCAGAAAAACACAGCATATAAACCTGACCTTTTGATGTTCTGATCATTTTTATTTAGAGGGAGGAAGGAACTGAGATGGGATTGGAACAAGAAAGGGCACATAACGACAAAATAAACATTTTACACATTGATTGACGTGGGTTTCCACACAGTTAATCATCAACGACTTAGGCCTAATAAAATGAATATGATCCAATAATCCATCCCCCCAAAAATATGCTTTATTTATCTCCTTTCATTGAAGTTTTGCACCACGACATGAAAGTCAGGGAGTTGCTCTTTCAAATCTTCAAGTTGCAATTTGAGGGAAATACAGACTTGCTTATCAATGAATACATGTGAACCAATCAATCCAATCACCCTATAACCACCACAGTAAATCCATTCATGGTGATTGGCCGTTATATTTTTGTCATTCTTTGTTAAGATCATTACTTCCCACAAGGAAAGTTGGGCACTGTCTGGCTTTCATAAATAGTATGCATGCTGATCAATCATGCTACAAGAGACTGGTATTGTTAACGGAACCTAATTGGATGCATTTCAAGAGAACCCTAGAAATCATAAACTATTATTTCAAGAGAAACAGATGATGCAACAATGGAAACAATTGTGAGTGCTGTTTAAAAAAAATCAGTAGCCTAATAAAATGATCTCAACTAAAATCAATGACAATTGAACTATGAAACCTGCTTTATCCCTCATTTCAAACTTTTCTTTGTCCTTTACTGTCTTTCTGTGATCGTCATATTTTTTCATTGTAGACTTTGAGCTAATTGCCTCTGTGGGCTACTTATTATTAATGTACAATTATTGCAGTGTAATGTCTTTAAATCCTTTTAAGTGACCAGTCATGCGTCGCATTCATTGAAAATTCTTTTGAAGTCTGTCAAAGATGGAATTCTTCAAAAGGAAATATCTAAACCCAATCTCAGTCGACCAATACCGGGTTTTGCATCCCCCCACCCACCCCCTAATATAAACAAAATTCAAATACATTTTTTAAGCTGCATTTAATACATTTACTGCAGTAAAAGTTTCCAGATTCCACAGTCTTGTCATTGGTATTCCAGCTGACTTGATGAATATTAATAACAGCGTTATCCTGATTAAATGGGCTTCATACAAAATCCCTGTGAATCTTCCAGCTCAGGCCTCACATCTTCTCACTATTCTTTATGAATTTTGATACGGACATTAATCTGGAGAGGAACTTAAAGCAGGTTTAATTGTGTGGCGGCGTGCTTATGGTTTTCCGTCCAGTAAAATGCAGATGGATGGAGGATGTAGGCCTATTTGGTGGTTTAGGTAAACAGACATCTTACGGGATGAAACACTAACACCTGGAGAGGGCACCTGCTGAGACAGATGATTGTCATTGGCTGCCTGTTGGAAGGCGTGGGAGGGACTTGACTAGGATCAAAAGATTTGGATACATTGTTCCTACGTTGCTCCACAAAAGGCCCACCTATGGCACGTGGAATTGCTTTATTAAGTTTATTACACGTTCATTTGTAGTTTATTGGTTCGACTATTGCAATAACAGTGTGGTAACATTGTAATAACATGCATTATTACTGCTAAAAAGTAGTAACAACATTTCTTATTTGAATCAACTGATATGGAATCACAAGTTTCATGTTAACCATTCCAAAATAAGTCACCGCCAACTGATTCTTTCTGAGACATACTTTCAACAACATTACACACAAACTTGTCCACAAAGGCTTCTTACATAGCCTAGTTTTACATGCCAGTGCTACTTTTTTGGACATGGTGCTATTCATAAAAGAAAGCAAACAGATAATTTATAAAGGGTATTTCAAATCAAATCTTTTAAAAGAAAGGTGTGTACGGGGTTGAATTCCATTACATTAAATCTATGGAGCATAGAGCCAGCCAGGACACATTTCAGCATTTGTACAATAACTGAACTTTGCACTTTTCTGTTCCATATTTCATTCAGCGTCAAAACTGACAAAATGCTGAATAGACAGGCAAAAATACCTCTGAAGGGACAAATATTGATCTGCGTGTAACATTAACCATTATAAATGGAGGGCAAAGAGGGAGCAGGAGGTGTGTGAGAGGATCAAAGAGGGAAAACAAAGGCCGGCCATAAGGAGTGACGCAGAGCTTTGTGAAAGTCATTTCTCAGCCACAATAGGTGACAGCCGCCCAGTGTCCTGCCTGAGACTGTGACATAGCTAGCTATACTTGTTCAATAGGGAAAATGTATTATGTTTTAAGTGACATACCTTTAAGCAATAAGGCCGGAGGGGGTGTGGTATGTGGCCAATATACAACGTCTAAGGGATGTTGTTAGGCACAATGCAACGAGGATAGATTGGCCATATATCACAAACCCCCGAGGTGCCTTACTGCTATCATAAACTGGTTACCAACGTAATTAGAACAGTAAAAAGTAATGTTTTGTCATACCTTTGGTATACCAAAGCTTTCAGCCAATCGGCATTCAGGGCTCGAACCGCTAGGTTTACAATTGAAAACAAACTGTTTTACGCTAGACAGAGAACCAATGATTGCCGAGCAAAATACTGATTCAACATTGTCTTACGTCAGACATCGTAACTTTGTTTGAGGGAGTGTCGAATAGGAAAGATGACACCACTTGGAGGACAATGCATATTTGCAAAGTTGACAGAGAAATGTAAACCTCAGACATCACTACCATGGTGAAGGCAGAGACAGGTCATATCATAGCTCATCAACTCATGATAAACTTAATCTCAAGGGTTTCAAAGGCCAGACTAGTGAAATAGAGCAGCAGTATCTAAAAAGGTAATATCTAACAATTCCACAACAAAACCTAATACACACAATCTACTAAAGGAATGAGAATATATACACTACCGTTCAAAAGTTTGGGTTCACAAATGTCCTTGTTTTTTAAAGAAAAGAAAATTTTGTGTCCATTACATTAACATCAAATTGATCAGAAATACAGTGTAGACATGGTTAATGTTGTAAATGACTATTGTAGCTGGAAACGGCAGATTTTTATGGAATATCTACATAGGCGTACATAAGTCCATTATCAGCAACCATCACTCCTGTGTTCTAATGGCACGTTGTGTTAGCTAATCCAAGTTTATCATTTTAAAAAGGCTAATTGAGCATTAGAAAACCCTTTTGCAATTATGTTAGCTAATTAAAGAAACAATAAAACTGGCCTTCTTTAGACTAGTTGAGTATCTGGAGCATCAGCATTTGTAGGTTCGATTACAGGCTCAAAATGGTCAGAAATAAAGAACTTTCTTCTGAAACTAATCAGTCTATTCTTGTTCTGAGAAATGAAGGTTTTCCATGCGAGAAATTGCCAAGAAACTGAAGATCTCGTACAATGCTGTGTACTACTCCCTTCACAGAACAGCGTAAACTGGCTCTAACCAGAATAGAACGATGATTGGGAGGCCCCGGTGCACAACTGAGCAAGAGGACAAGTACATTAGAGTGTCTAGTTTGAGAAACAGACACCTCACAAGTCCTCAACTGGCAGCTTCATTAAGTAGTACACTCAAAACACCAGTCTCAACGTCAACAGTGAAGAGGCGATCCCGGGATGCTGACCTTCTAGGTAGAGTTCCTCTGTCCAGTGTCTGTGTTTTTTTGCCCATCTTAATCTTTTATTTTTATTGGCCAGTCTGAGATATGGCTTTTTCTTTGCAACTCTGCCTAGAAGGCCAGCATCCCGGAGTTGCCTCTTCACTGTTGACGTTGAGACTGGTGTTTTGCAGGTACAAGGAAATTTCTAAGTGAACCCAAACTTTTGAACAGTAGTGTAAGTATAAAATATATGGATGAACAGTGACAGACCGGCTGAGATGCAATAGATAGTAAAGAATAGATAGTGAAGGATACAGTACACACATATGAGATGAGTAATGCGAGATATGTAAACATTCTTAAAAGTGGCATTATCATGGTCGGTGAATGTGTGCCTTCACCTTGATTAGGTCTATACTTGGACTTAGTGCCTTTCTGATGGGAGACTGGGAGCCCTGAGAGGGAGGAATTGGACCATGAGATCTCTAACTATCGGAGGCTCAGCCTCAGTGATATTGATCATTGAATTGAGCCCTGGGGAAGAGGGGAAAGCATGGTGAAAGCTGCACCACTGCAGATCCTCTGTTGGGTGGATCCCTTCTGGGTTGCAGTCTGTCTGTCATCAGGACTCGTAGCTCTGATCTCCCAGCATTAAGGGGGGGCCAGGAGGAATGACCTGTAGAAACAGCCGGCATGAGTGCCTCATTTTCAGAAAGATCCAGCAAATTTTCGGGGAGGAAAAGCCAGCAGCCGGGAGGCTTGTGGAGAGCCAAGGGAAGCAAGACCACCCTTCCCAATCCCTTGTAGGTGTGACAGCTGTGTAGAAAGCAAGCCCACCCTTCCCAATCCCTTGGAGGTGTGACAGCTGTGCAGAGCGAATAACTTAGAGCATGAAGCCCTCTCACAGACTCTGCTAGATAAACCCCTGAATATCTTATCACACTCAGGAGAAAAAAACAGTGATTTTACTTGCTGCATTGCTTCTATTGTTAATCAGGATACAAATGATAATATCCCTGTTTGAAAAAGTAGTTGTGATTCCAAATCCTCTGCAAATAAAGTGACTAGGAGAAATAGTAAACACCTTTTCACAAGCACTTTTAGTAAACCCCTTTTCAAAATGATGCATAGCCTCAATATGTACAGTGCCGTCGGAAAGTATTCAGACCCCTTGACTTTTTCCGCATTGTTAGTTTACAGCCTTATTATTAAATTGATACAATATTTTTTCCCCCTCACCAATCTACACACGATACCCCATAATGACGAAGCAAAAACAGGTTTTTAGAAATGTTTTGCTAATTTATAAAAAGCACCTTAGGCAGCAATTAGAGCCTCAAACCTTCTTGGGTATGACTCTACAAGCTTGGCGCACCTGTATTTGGAGAGTTTCTCCCATTCTTCTCTGCAGATCCTCTCAAGCTCTGTCAGGTTGGACAGGGAATGTTGCTGCACAGCTATTTTCAGGTCTCTACAGAGAAGCCACTCATGCATTGTCTTGGCTGTGTGCTTAGTTGTTGTCCTGTTGGAAGGTCAACCTTCGCCCCAGTCTGAGGTCCTGAGCAGGTTTTCATCAAGGATCTCTCTGTACTTTGCTCCGTTCATCTTTGCCTCAATCCTGACTAGTCTCCCACTCCCTGCCGCTGAAAAATACCCCCACAGCATGATGCTGCCACCACCATGCTTCACCGTAGGGATGGAGCCAGGTTTCCACCAGACATGACGCTTGGCATTCAGGCCAAAGAGTTCAATCTTGGTTTAATCAGACCAGAGAATCTTGTTTCTCATGGTCGGAGAGTCTTTAGGTGCCTTTTGGCAAACTCCAAGCGGGCTGTCATGTGCCTTTTACTGAGGAGTGGCTTCCGTCTGGTCACTCTACCATAAAGGCCTGATTGAGGAGTGGAGTGGGGAGTGCTGCAGAGATGATTGTCCTTCTGGAAGGTTCTCCCATCTCCACAGAGGAACTCTAGAGCTCTGTCAGAGTGACCATCGGGTTCTTGGACACCTCCCTGACCAAGGCCCTTCTCCCCCGGTTGCTCAGTTTGTCCAGGCGGCCAGCTCTGGGAAGACTCTTGGTGGTTCCAAACTTCTTCCATTTAAGAATGATGGAGGCCACTGTGTTCTTGGGTATTTTCAATGCTGTAGACATTTTTTGGTACCCTTCACCAGATCTTTGCCTCGAGACAATCCTGTCTCGGAGCTCTACGGACAATTTCTTCAACCTCATAAATCTTTTTGCTCTAACATACACTGGTCAACTGTGTGACCTTATATAGACAGGTGTGTGCCTTTCCAAATCATGTCCAATCAATTGAACTTAGCACAGGTGGACTCCAACCAAGTTGTAGAAACATCTCAAGGATGTTTCAAGTCTCACAGCAAAGGGTCTGAATACTTTTGCAAAACATTTTACAACCTGTTTTGGCTTTGTCATTATGGGGTATTGTGTGTAGATTGCTGAAGATAATTAAAAAAATATATATTTTAGAATTAGGCCGTAACGTAACAAAATGTGTACTTTCCAAAGGCACTGTACATTAGGCCTAACTAAGAGTTACAGAGTTTTTGTGGAATCACACAGATGGTAAATTGAAATGTAAAAGGATGGCTATCTATATGAATAGCTACAATTTCAAATCAAACCTATTTGAGTAACAGTGAAAATAGTCACCGCTTTACCAGTACTCAAAAAATGTATTGGTTAAAGCGGTTGCATTTTGAATGTCAAACCTGTTTGTACTACAGTAGTGCTGTCTAACACCATTTATCCAAACACACCGTTTACAAAGTGAATTAAGCTTGGCTAAAAGTACCTGTAAAACAACCCCTCACAATGTGTATGGCCTTAGTCACTATAAAGGAATTGTTTTAATTCTTAATAATGTTGGATGAATAGAGATGACAAATCTATCAGCTAAGCAAACAAGAGAGCAAATACAGTGCAGATAATCAGATTTCTAATTAGTGTCACTCACATCATCCAATATACTATCTCTGAATTAAAGCGATCATGCAATTATACAGCCAATGCTTTGAGTTTAACAGAGGCTTTAATGGGAATGTAATGCCTGAATAATGACTGGATCTATCAACCAGAGGGCTAACTACTCATCAGCAGACAGATACACTCCATTCTATGTCCTGATCTAGTAACCCAGGATTGCTCACTCTCTTTTATTACAGAAACCTGCAAACCAGCTTTACAAATGGTACCATACTCACATTATAGTGCACTACTAAAAAGGGTTCCAAAAGGGTTAGTTGGCTGTACCTACAGGAGAGCCCTTTTTGGTTCCAGGTAGAACCCTTTTTGGTTCCAGGTAGAACCCTTTTTGGTTCCAGGTAGAACCCTCTGTGTAAAGGGTTCTACCTGGAACCAAACGTTTTTTCAAAAGGGTTCTCTTATGGGGACAGCCGAAGAATCCTTTTAGGTTCTAAATAGCACCTTTTTTTTCTAAGCGTGTACTTTTGACGGGCTCTTGTCAAAAGTTATGTATTTTAAGGGGAATATGGTGACATTTGGGACACCCCTCATCCATCCTTCATTATATTAACACTAGCACTGCAAGACGGACTAAATCTGTGTCAGCAAACCAACTGAGGGATTGGTCAGCAACATCCCAGGGACCGGTGCCAGCTTGGGGACCAGAGGTTGAAGAACGCTGCAGTAAGGGGCGGCAGCTAGCCTAGTGGTTAGAGTGTTCGGCCAGTAACCGGAAGGTGGCTGGATCGAACCCCTGAACTGACAAGGTACAAATCTGTCATTCTGCCCCTGAGCAAGGCAGTTAACCCACTGTTCCCCGGGCGCTGAAGACGTGGATGTCGATTAAGGCAGCCCCCCTGTACCTCTCTGATTCAGAGGGGTTGGGTTAAATGCGGAAGACACATTTCAGTTGAAGGAATTCAGTTGTACAACTGACTAGGTATCCCCCTAACCAACTCACTCTGTATTCCTCTCATCCTTATATCAGAACTTACTACGCATTCAAATCAACTGCATACTGTTCTATGCAACATGTTAAATTATTTCAGTTATAAGACAGTTGTTTGTTTAGCATCCTATACAAATGATGAATAATATTGTAATCTTCCAATTATTTTTCCACAGGAGGAGACCAACCTCGGCTCATCCCTAAGTAAATAATAAGTTCAGGCATATTTGGCTACATTAGTTCTTGTTTGGAAAAGAAAATGTCATTTTTCCTTCACATACCGTATTAGACTGCTTGTTTCGCGTAATTAATGAATTGAATAATCAAAATCAATATGGAATCTGATATTATACACTACCGTTCAAAAGTTTGGGGTCACTTAGAAATGTCCTTGTTTTTGAAAGAAAAGCCAAAGTAGTCATTTACAACATTAACAATGTCTACACTGTATTTTTGATAAATTTATGTTATTTTAATGGACATTTTTTTTGTTGAGAAATTGCCAAGAAACTGAAGATCTCGTACAATGCTGTGTACTACTCCCTTCACAGAAGAGCGTAAACTGGCTCTAACCAGAATAGAAAGATGATTGGGAGGCCCCGGTGCACAACTGAGCAAGAGGACAAGTACATTAGAGTGTCTAGTTTGAGAAACAGACACCTCACAAGTCCTCAACTGGCAGCTTCATTAAATAGTACAGGCAAAACACCAGTCTCAACGTCAACAGTGAAGAGGCAACTCCGGGATGCTGGCCTTCTAGGCAGAGTAGCAAAGAAAAAGCCATATCTCAGACTGGACAATAAAAATAAAAGATTAAGATGGGCAAAAGAACACAGACACTGGACAGAGGAACTCTACCTAGAAGGCCAGCATCTCGTAGTTGCCTCTTCACTGTTGACGTTGAGACGTTGAGTTCGGAACGCCGATTAAGGTGTTTATGTGTTCTAATAATTCGAAAGGTTGCTCAGAAAACCAGGTGTTTAATCGACGTATGCTTACTTCGATTTTGACCGTACGCCGATTAAGATAGTCATTTAAACCCCTTACTCTGTTTATTGCATAATCTACCTACTGACATAATGAGTTTAATATCGAATTATTAGTGTGATTTCAGATGTGTCCATGTAAATGTGACTATTAGGGAAAATGTTATTGCAAAGCATGTAAAAGTTAAATCAAACTATTATATTAATCTGATTATCCACAATAATCACATTATTGTGTGCATGTAACCGTACACAGTCTTCTTTATGTAACTGTTAGGCTACTCAGTAGTGAAGGACAAAGTCAGCAGCACCCTAATTGAACATAAATCAGACTATACAAGTTTTAGCCTAACTCATCTGCTTTTAGGCCCAGAATCCACTAGGTACTACATTTCAATGTGAGGATTCACAATGTGTACACACACTCACACAATTATTATTTTAGTGTTAAGGAGGACTCTATACTGGGGTGTTGTTTTTTGATGAGAAAATCCCTCTACTAACATGCTTTTAAACATTAACTTTTGCTATGCGCTAGGACTGAATCCAAAATGAAGCGCTTCGCAAAGGATGAGCGATGCTCTGGCATCGACCTGTCCTTTAGAACGACCAGCAGGAGACAAGTTGCCCAGCTCTAGAGTCAACACACAGTCTTCGTCCCAAACGGCACCCTATTACCTATTTAGTGCACTACTTTTGACCAGGGACCATAGGGTAGTCCATTATGTAGGGAATAGGGTGCCATTTGGGACGCTCACCTCAAACATTCCAGGCTTCTTTCTATAGGAAAAACGTTTCAGTGACTAAGATGCCTTGCTATAAGTTGTAGCTAATAAGTATGAACGAGATTTAGGGAGGTGGGTTAAGGTTTACAAACATTTTCAAAGTTGTATGGATTTGAAGACATTAAATAAGCTGCCTTGCAGAACCATTGTTCTTTGCAGGACTCCTCTGGGGGGTGAACGTGTCTGAGGGCTAGGGCAGTTGTTTCCAACCTTTTTCAGTTACCGTACCAACTGAATTTTGCTCTGCCAGTAGTTCCCCCTTATGTATTTTACCAGTAGGCCTTTGGGATCATGAGTGTTCTCAAGTACCTCCTATGGATTGACCAAGTACCCCCAGTGGTCCCTAGTACCCCTGGTTGGGAACCACTGGGCTAGGGGGTGATCACATCTAGCACAACCAACCAATTCCACCTGGGTTCAAATAGTATTGATTTTAACTTCAAATTGCTTGATTGAGCTAGCCTGGCAGAATGGAATAGTCCCAAAAATGTAAACACATTCAT
The DNA here is from genome assembly GCF_029448725.1 of Salvelinus fontinalis. NCBI lineage: Eukaryota > Metazoa > Chordata > Actinopteri > Salmoniformes > Salmonidae > Salvelinus > Salvelinus fontinalis. Next base: position 20,513,215 of record NC_074680.1, read on the forward strand.
TCTGGTACTTCAGGCAAGCCTAATCAACTACAGTAAGTATGTGAAAGAAAACCAATACTATTTGAACCCAGGTCCGACAGCAGCAGCATAACCAAGCGGTCCTCATTAGCACTTGATGTTTGAGCATGGGCCACAGCAGTGACCATTTTAATTGCTGCCCTGTTCAAACAGTTCTCAAAGCATCTGTGGTTCAGTGCATGGCCAGCCCTGTTTGTTTTGCTCGATGGTTCATAGGCTGTCATCGGGTGTATCGCCAGAAACCCCAACCCAGGGTTGCTGGCGGTTGGAGTTGACTTGCAATGCAGAATTTGCACAATACTGCTGCAATGTTATTGAGAGACCCAGTAGGGACTAAACAATAGGCCGCTTGCTTGGTGAATTTCTTCCAACTCCTCCACAGGGCATTGGGCTGGAGTGTGTGTGTGTGTGTGTGTGTGTGTGTGTGTGTGTGTGTGTGTGTGTGTGTGTGTGTGTGTGTGTGTGTGTGTGTGTGTGTGTGTGTGTGTGTGTGTGTGTGTGTGTGTGTGTGTGTGTGTGTGCGTGTGTGTGTGTGTGTGTTGTGGTCTCTCCCAGATCAGAATAATCACCCCAGTCACCGTTTTAACAGTGCCCACCCTGTGTCTATTCCCTAAACCAACACAGGGAGACAAAGAGGGACAGAGGCTGAGGAATCCCTGTGCCTGTGTGCCTGTCTACTGCTCAGAGTGAGACCACCCACTTAGGGAGTGGGATGGACTGTTAGGCCACACCACACTCAATTCCAAGGATTTCAGGACTTCAATCAGACCCACATGGAAGCCCAAAAGTGCTGATAGCCTGCCTCTTGTCCCTGTGAAGTGCCCCAGTGGAGCGGGGGAGTTAGTGAGAGGCTGGCTGGGTGTTGGAGGGACCTCGCAGAGGGTCAGGAGTGATGGGGGAAGACTAGAGCCCATGTTTCTTCTGTTAGTATCACTGCCACTACATTTCCTGCCTGTGAGACTGATGCTAAGAGTGAGGGAGTAGGAGGGAGTAAGGTTTAGGGCAAAGGTCAATCCACCTGCTAAGAACAAAGCTCTCTGGGACTGTAGCTTTTCTCTCCCTGTTCAATTCAACTCCCTAGGAAACTTTACATTGTTTGTTATTTGGCCTGTTCTTGAAGGTACTTTGAATTCTCTGGAGAACGAAAATAAAATAAAAGTCAGCAGACTCGATGGTTCATCAATCAATTTACCCAGGAATTAAACATACCAGACCAGAGTTCTAAAAGCTGTCTTTTGGATTCTGTGTGTTAAAGCCACAATCTATCACAATTTCAGCCCAATGCAACAGTAGCCCTGACACTTTATATGGAACAGAACAGACTAGCTGCTTCGTTGGGAAATGAACCACTCAAATGAATAGACAGAGCTATGATTTCATATTGAACATCCAGTTTTTAGTGGTCAAGGCAAACAAATATTAAATCAATTTACATATAATAAAAAATAGGTCTACCCTAAGCAGCATACATATCTTTAAGTCACAATTATTTTGATCTCTGATAAACCATATGACTTCTATTGCAGTGTTTATACAGCAGATTCTCACCATTTGCAAAACAGAACACGTTAAGTTAAACTTTTTTGGACACGTAGGAACCAGTCTTCATTATTTCTGACTGTTGCTTAACTATGGATGGACACAATCATTTGAATAGAACACAGGATAATCCTCAAAGCATATTCATGTCCCAACATTCAGACAAGTTAGGATATTTGACACCTATTCTACCACCTGCGTGAGTCAGCCTCATTAAAGTGAGTCAGACAAATGCAGACACCACGCCGCAAAGCACTTCTTGTTTTTTAAAGAGAATTGGGGACTTGATCGTAGGCTTACTGATGACCAACGGCTGCCAGTATGATCTGACTGAGAGCTCATCACGGCTTGCAGACACAGACTCTGTAGAAAAGGTTACTAACTAAAGATTAAATGAACCCAAAGCCAGATTAGACTTGATTGAGACAGTTCGATGTCTCAGAGGTTGAAGAGGCTGGGACCTAGGAGCAAATCTTCCTGTCTGCCGTGTGTGTTCACTCTATGTCCACCAGGGTCTGGGGGGTGTGACTGGGTACCCGCAGGGGCTCAGGACTGACAGACAGCTGACATTAATGTGAGCTACGATGCCTCCATGTGTACTCTAGACAAGGTGCCTGTTACAGACAAGCTGACACCGTCCTCCTCTTTATATTAGCTAATATAAGGATATGTGAGCCGCTACATCCTGCTCCAGTCATTGGGCTCCACCCTCCTGCACTAGGATGTGGTAGAACAAGCAGAGTTGGAGCAGGATACATCTGCATGTCACTAACACAACAAACACGCTGGTAGACTGAGGCAACTCGAATTAACAGAGTGGATACTGTTGGGAATTGCCATATTCCGCTGTAGCCTCGACTGTTACAAGGTAAATGCATACCTGGTGATAGTTCTTGATTGCTGCAATATCTAATACCTGTTTTTGGTCACCATCTGCCATGCAGCAATCCCTTATGCGTGACAACCACTGATGGTTGATGACGTAGACCTCCCGGGTGGCGCAGTGGTCTAGGGCACTGCATCGCAGTGCTAGCTGCGCCACCAGAGTCTCTGGGTTCGCGCCCAGGCTGGGCTGGGTTCGCGCCCAGGCTCTGTCGCAGCCGGCCACAACCGGGAGGTCCGTGGGGCGACGCACAATTGGCATAGCGTCGTCCGGGTTAGGGAGGGTTTGGCCGGTAGGGATATCCTTGTCTCAGTATGTAAAATGTAATAAAAAATGTATGCACTCTACTGTAAGTCGCTCTGGATAAGAGCGTCTGCTAAATGACTAAAAAGTAATGTAAAAAATGATGGTTTCATCTCTTAAGAAATACATTTAATTATTCAAATGACCTTGTTAAAGACGTCACACTGTTAAAGGAGAACTCTACCACCACTATCACATCTCTATGGATTAATACAATCTGCAATAATGATTAAAATAAGTTTGGAAAAATATTAAAATTAAGTCAAATAAATGGTAATAAATTCATGTTTTGGCAAACCTATTTGTTAAGAAGTTCAAAGTAACTGCCTATGAACCAATGGGCTCCCAGTTTCAATTACATTTATTTTAAAGATTAGCAGCAAATCAAGGACAATGCAAGGTTTTCCTGTTTGTAGAGAGAGTTTATATAATTGTTGATGAATGCAATAGGCCAGTTCAGTAAAACCTGTCAGTCACCCTCAGTGATGATAGAAAACATGTTCTATTTATTCTTTTGAAAAGGCAAGTGCGCCCTCTTGAGGAGAGATTTAGGCCTAACATTTCAAATACATTTATTTTTTCTCTAAAACTGCTTTTTAGTCATTCCTTCCAACCTCATCACACTCTCTTCTGAATGAATTACACCAAAACACCAAAAACAGCCACACAAGATACAATTCTTACTCAAATTGGTCTCTAGTGTAAAACGGAAAGTATGGCATCGAGTCTTTGAAACTCAGTGGTGAAATACAAAATGCACATTGGCTGAGTTGAGGTCTTATTAGGCTACACTTCTGTTAGAGGAATTTAGTTCCTATGTGTTCATTAACCAATTCAATTAAAACGCTCTGTCCGTTTCTAAGAATTTGTAAGGTTCTTATTTACATGAAATAGACAGAGACCAGTCCTCTACTTAGACAATAGCGTTTATTCTCGAAGAGCTCTGGAAATCATACCATGCCCATAGGTTTATATATCTCACATTTCGTCATAAATGTCCCTCCTCCTCTCTAACAATGACAATGCAGTTTCCAAGTTTATTTCAACACATACATTGCTTATCATATTCTGCAACATATTACATAATCTACTGCAAGCCTAACGGTTTCTCCCCTCCCTGGGTGGGGAGACTTTCTTCCTGTTATCAGTTTCACAGTGGTCACAAGTTGTCTGTCACAAGCTGTCTGTTAACAGTTCCTCTTTTCCTATGCACAAACATTTAAGCCATTATACAGAGACAGGGTAGAATACTGCTAGTTATTGTACTTTAAACGTATAAATCATTTAGTCATTAAACATATAAATCATTTGAATTTATTCATAACAAATTCCGAATGTGTTCTTGACTCCCTTATGGAGTGGACTCACTATAAACACTCTGGTTGTCTTACACCTCATCTTAACAACAATTTAATATGCATAAATCAACATATTGCATAGTTTCTAGCCTGGTTTATCCTACTTGAACATTCTGATACAACTGCTACACATCCACCCTCACAAAAAGTCAACAATAACTACAGAGGAAATAGTATCTGATGTGTAACAGCAGCTTAATAACCAGAATACAGAGTAGACTGTTTTTATTCACCTTTGTACATATCAACGAGAGAGCTTGAGTTCCTTGCTGTGTGTCCATGACAGACTGAGTTCCTCTTCACTCTCAGAGCAGCAACTCTCCCTTGGAATTAATTAGAATTAACAAATTACAATGTTAGAATCTCCTCTGGGTTCCATGCATTCGGTTCTGAGAAAAGCACCCCAGAGCAGTTCAGCTTAACTGTTTGAGACTTCACTAACTTCCTCGCAAGGGTTTTATGGGACAAATGAAGCAGGTCATACGCTTCCCAGATTACTGTGTTTGACTAATCTCTCTCACAACGTGCCCTGACTAAGCTGGGGGGCCTCGGATTTACACTACATGCCCAAAAGTATGTGGACACCTACTTGAACATCTCATTCCAAAATTATGGCCATTAATATTGAGTTGGTGCCCCCTTTGCTGCTATAACAGCCTCCACTCTGCTGGGAAGGCTTTTCACTAGATGTTGGAACATTGCTGCGGGGAATTTCTTCCATTCAGCCACAAGAGTATTAGTGAGGTCAGGCACTGATGTTGGGTGATTTGCCTGGCTCGCAGTCGGCGTTCCAATTCATCCTAAAGGTGTTTGATGGGGTTGAGGTCAGAGTTCTGTGCAGGCCAGTCAAGTTCTTCCACACCAATCTCAACAAACCATTTCTGTATGGACCTCGCTTTGTGCACAAGGGCATTGTCATGCTGAAACAGGAAAGGGCCTTCCCCGTACTGTTGCCACAAAGTTGGAAGCACAGAATTGTCTAGTATCATTGTATGCTGAAGAGTTAAGATTTCCCTTCACTGGAACTAAGAGGCCTAGCCTGTACCATGAAAAACAGCCACAGACCAGTATTCTTCCTCCACCAAACTTTATAGTTGGCACTATGCATTGGGGCAGGTAGCGTTCTCCTGGCATCCGCCAAACCCAGATTCGTCTGATGGACTGCCAGATGGTGAAATGTGATTCATAACTCCAGAGGACGTGTTTCCACTGCTCCAGACTCCAATGGCAGCGAGCTTTACACCACTCCAGCTGACAGAATTTGCATGCCCCTTTCAAAAAAAAAATTGAACTAAGAACAGATATAGCCCTTGGTTCACTCCAGACCTGACTGCCGTCGACCAGCACAAAAACATCCTGTGGCGGACTGCACTAGCATCGAATAGTTCCCGCGATATTCAACTTTTCAGGGAAGTCAGGAACCATTACACTCAGTCAGTCAGAAAAGCAAAGGTTAGCTTTTTCAAACAGAAATTTGCATTCTGTAACTACAAAACGTTTTGGTACGCCGTAAAGTCCATGGAGAATAAGAGCACCTCCTCCCAGCTGCCCACTGCACTGAGGCTAGGTAACACTGTCACCACCGATAAATCCACGATAATCGAGAATTTCAATAAGCATTTCTCTACAGCTGGCCATGCTTTCCTCCTGGCTACCCAAACCCCGGCCAACAGCTCTGCACCCCCTGCAGCTACTTGCCCAAGCCTCCCAGCTTCTCCTTCACCCAAATCCAGAGAGCAGATGTTCTGAAAGAGCTGCAAAACCTTGACCCCTACAAATCAGCTGGGCTAGACAACCTGGACACTCTCTTCCTAAACTTATCCCCCGCCAATGTTGCAACCCCTATTACCAGTCTGTTCAACCTCTCTTTCTTATCGTTATACATACACACACACACACACACACACACACACACACACACACACACACACACACACACACACACACACACACACACACACACACACACACACACACACACACACACACACACACACACACACACACACACACACATACATATACAAGGAAAAATCGCCACTGGCGCCCTGTGCTCTTCACAGATGAAAGCAGGTTCACACTGAGCACATGAGCACATGTGACAGACGTGACAGAGTCTGGAGATGCCGTGGAGAACGTTCTGCTGCCTGCAACATCCTCCAGCATGACCGGTTTGGCGGTGGGTCAGTCATGGTGTGGGGTGGCATTTCTTTGGGGGGCCGCACAGCCCTCCATGTGCTCGCCAGAGGTAGCCTGACTGCCATTAGGTACCGAGATGAGATCCTCAGACCCCTTGTGAGACCATATGCTGGTGCGGTTGGCCCTGGGTTCCTCCTAATGCAAGACAATGCTAGACCTCATGTGCGATGGAGAGTAAGGCATTGATGCTATGGACTGGCCCGCCCGTTCCCCAGACCTGAATCCAATTGAGCACATCTGGGACATCATGTCTCGCTCCATCCACCAACGCCACGTTGCACCACAGACTGTCCAGGAGTTGGCGGATGCTTTAGTCCAGGTCTGGGAGGAGATCCCTCAGGAGACCATCCACCACCTCATCAGGAGCATTCCCAGGCGTTGTAGGGAGGTCATACAGGCACTTGGAGGCCACACACACTACTGAGCCTCATTTTGACTTGTTTTAAGGACATTACATCAAAGTTGGACCAGCCTGTAGTGTGGTTTTCCACTTTAATTTTGAGTGTGACTTCAAATCCAGACCTCCATGGGTTGATACATTTGATTTCCATTGATAATTTATGTGTGATTTTGTTGTCAGCACATTCAACTATGTAAAGAAAAAAGTATTTAATAAGAATATTGCATTCATTCAGATCTAGGATGTGTTATTTTAGTGTTCCCTTTATTTTTTTGAGCAGTGTATATATATATATATATATATAGTGTATAACCATGCTGCTTTTATCATCTCAGAGGACATAAAGAAATGCCAGCAGCACTTTATTGGAAGGATACCTCCATAGGATTCCATAACACATTCATAAGACAATCATTTATTAAAAATTATCATGTCAACAACCACAAGTTGATGTTTTCTTATTTATTCCCTCCCTTAGAGAATCTCCTCACTCACCACTGTCTGATCTGTGTTATCTGAGAGCGTAGGAGTCACATTTCAAACATAAAAATTATCATTAGCCTTTACACTTCATGTTCATCCTACACTCATGTTCATCCATATCATTCAATATAGGCTAATAGTCAGGCATGATAGATAATGGCCAATAGCTCAACACTTTGAATACTTTTATGATAAGGATAAACTATCATTACGTATTTGAAGTTAGCCTAACTGTGCCGACTTTTAAATCCTTGATGACACCTTACAAGGTAAGTATTACAGACGATAATCAAACATTGAAACAACCTTTTATCATTCTGATAGTCAATTTGTAGGCTATCATTTCTAAATTACAATCTGCTGAAGTAAAGGCATGCATGATATCAACTCTATGGTTAAGTAGGCCACCTAGCTTTAAAATACGTTGGCTATTTATATACTTGCAACATGGCAGCTTTGGTACTTACTTCACTGAAAGCTCATTTTCCAAGCTATATATATATTGTGCTGAGCTTGTTGCAGTGCATTTCTAACATAGTAAACTCAAATTGTTGTAGCCATCAGCCAACTCTAATTCCACCACGATGCTGTAGTGATACTGAATAGCTACTGACTGTTCAGGCACAGCAGTTGTAATTTGATACACATGACAACACTTCTCACAGCATTGCAAAGAACGTCCTGGTCAAATGAACAATAGACTCTTCAACTCACCTGTCATGAACAGCCAATGGGAAAGAAGCATGCACTCTGTGTTGTACCACAACCTGAGCCAGAATCTGGGTTTACAGGAGACGTTGGAAGAGGTGGATTTGGAGCATGCACACTTGGTCAGAAACAATATTTAGATTATTTCCATACAAGGCATTTTTGGGGGTTGAATGTAGCTGCTTACTTAGACCTTTTTTGGAAGTACATACTGGCTGCGACGGCAGTAATGATGATAACTGCACAGCGAAATGCCATTCTTTGGTAATTACCAAACATATTTTGACATTATTAAGCTTGAAAAGCAGGGGAAATACAAGTTGAATAGCTGCTTCCATGGCTTAAAGCAGAATTGCCATAGTCAACGTATGCTGTAAACTCAACCTCACTTAAAACCTCTTGGAAATAGGGGGCGCTGTTTTCACTTTGGGAAAAAATTGTGCCCAAATTAAACAGCCTCGCACTCTGTTCTAGATCATACAGTATGGATATTATTATTACTATTGGATAGAAAACACCCTGAAGTTTCTAAAACTGTTAGAATTATATCTGTGAGTAAAACAGAACTTATTTGGCAGCAAACTTCCAAACAGGAAGTGAAAATTCTGAAAGTGGGGCTCTGTGTCAGGGCTTGCCTATTCAATTGCCTTATATTTATGGATCTGTATGCACTTCATACGCCTTCCACTAGATGTCAACAGGCAGTAGAATGTTGAATGGGGTGTCTAGCTTGATGTGAGACCGAATGAGAGCTTTTGGAGTGACAGGTCCGCCCTATTGGCAGTATTCAACTGCGCACCAGGGAACCCCACATTGTCTTCTGAAATACGTTAGGTATACACGACGAAATGCTCCGTCTCGGACTTTATTGGATACATATGAGAAAAACATCATAAAGATGGATTTTCAACAGAGTTTGACCAGTTTATTCGATGTTTATTGTGACTTTTGGAATTTTTTGTTCCATGCGCCAAGAGTTCATGGACATGTGCGCTCCACCATGCTAGCCAAAGTTGCTAATTCAACAGAAGAAATGGACATTCTAAAACAAAACAACGATTTATTGTGGAACTAGGACTCCTTGCACTACATTCTGATGGAAGATCATCAAAGGTAAGAGAATATTTATGATGTTATTTCGTGTTATTGTGATACATGTTGGCTCCAACAAGGCGGAGAATTGGTGGGCGCTGTCTCACAATATTGCATGCTGTACTTTGTACTAAAATTATTTTTTTAAATCTAACACAGCGGTTGCATTAAGAACCAGTGTATCTTTCATTTGCTGTACAACATGTATTTTTTAGTAAAGTTTATGATGAGTTCTTTGGTTAGATTACGTGACTGTCCAAAATTTCTCCGGACAATTTGGTGCATTATGGCGACGTATTCACAATGTAAAACCACGATTTGTAGCTATAAATATGCACATTTTCGAACAAAACATAAATGTATTGTATAACATGATGTTATAAGACTGTCATCTGATGAAGTTGTTCAAAGGTTAGTGATTCATTTTATCTCTATTTGTGGGTTTTGTGAAAGCTACCTTTGCGGTGGAAACATGGCGCTGTGTGTTTGGCTATTGTGGTGAGCTAACATAAATATATATTGTGTTTTCGCTGTAAAACATTTTAAAAATCGGAAATGATGGCTGGATTCACAAGATGTTTATCTTTCATTTGCTGTATTGGACTTGTGATTTCATGAAATTATGTTATATCCCTGTGGCGCTAGGCTAGGCTATGCTAGTCAGCTTTTTTGATGAGGATGATCCCGGATCCGGGATGGGGGGTCCGTAGAGGTTGTTAACAGCTCTCTGGGCTCTCTTTCTCTGAGGTACTAGCTAGTAAACAATGATTGTGGTCGAATTGCACGTATCCTGACCAACAGTCCCCTCACCCTATCACCAACCATTATCCCCTGTCCAATCCCCCTCCAGCAGAGGCAGGACTCCAGCGCCTCACCATCTTTAAATACCACACCTGTCACTAATCAGTGTGGCAGACCTAAACATTTCAGTTTTCAAGTGTTTTGTTACAAGACTTCCTTTTTGTAGTTTGGATGCATTTATGACCAGCTCTTTGAATTGCAAACCACCATCTCAGTGTTTTAATGGACACACCACCATGATATTCCTAACTCAAACCAACAGTTACAGCAAGACACAGTCTTTTTACCACTGCAACTCTTAGTTTGTACATGGTCCTTCTGCATCGGATCAGGCTATTGTGATGGAATGGATCACAACAGAGGAAAACAATAACAGACCCCCATCTGGATGGAGACGAGCTCAGAGAGGAACAGAAGGCCTCCACCTCACCTGTCCGACTACCATGTTCAATTCTCTGGCTACAACTATACCCCTCAACCAATCCAACTCCTTCAACAAAGGCCAGAAGAGTATGAACAAGGGTAAATGGAGCCCCAGGATCAAGCTGAGGCCTACCCCTATATCCCCACAATTCAAGAGCTAACCACTGCAAAGGCCAACATGGAGAAGGAAATGGAGCAACTAAAACATACTGTTTATGCAATGGAGATGCACTGGCTGAGCAAGGGTTCTAAGACTATTAATCTGAAAGTGGTCTTTTCCACTGCAGTAACTACCTTTCACTCATTGGTGCAGCAGCTAACTCTGGAGCTTCAGCAGTGGCCAACCAGGGAGAGGCTGCTCTCTCTATAGTTCAGGAGCTATGTGATCGTATGGAGGAGTGGAGAAATAGCCAGATTGAAAGTTCACCATTGCCAGAACAACCCCAACAGTGTAGACAGGAGTCTCTTCCCCTCCCTACAGGTTCCATGTTACCAACCCCTCAGCCTGAACAATCAGCATCCTCACAAGCGCCATCACTACCAGTTCCTTTCAAGCCATTCATTCAGCAAAACCCCAGCCGCAATGTACACATTCTCCACTCTCAAGTGTTACCACCAAGACAACTGTCTGTGCCTTATAAGTCTAAGCCACATCTCCAGTCTAAAGCATTTATTTTATTTTATTTATTTCACCTTTATTTAACCAGGTAGGCAAATTGAGAACACGTTCTCATTTACAATTGCGACCTGGCCAAGATAAAGCAAAGCAGTTCGGCACATACAACAACACATAGTTACACATGGAGTAAAACAAACATACAGTCAATAATACAGTGAAAAATAAGTCTATATGAAATATGAGCAAGTGAGGTGAGATAAGGGAGGTGAAGGCAAACAAAATATATATATAAATAAATAAAAATATAAAAAGGCCATGGTGGTGAAGTAATTACAATATAGCAAGTAAAAAAAACACTGGAATGGTTGGTTTGCAGTGGAAGAAGGTGCAAAGTAGAGATAGAAATAATGGGGTGCAAAGGAGCAAAATAAATAAATACAGTAGGTAAAGAGGTAGTTGTTTGGGCTAAATTATAGATGGGCTATGTACAGGTGCAGTAATCTATGAGCTGCTCTGACAGCTGGTGCTTAATGCTAGTGAGGGAGATAAGTGTTTCCAGTTTCAGAGATTTTTGTAGTTCGTTCCAGTCATTGGCAGCAGAGAACTGGAAGGAGAGGCGGCCAAAGGAAGAATTGGTTTTGGGGGTGACCAGAGAGATATACCTGCTGGAGCACGTGCTACGGGTGGGCGTTGCTATGAAGATATTTTCAGACTAAACCTCCTGTCCAGCCTGCTGTGAGTACTCAGTCATGTGCGCATCCAGCCTCCTGTACAGCATCCTCACATGCACCAGCCTCATGAGCACTCTGAGCCTCCCAACGTGCAAACTCAGCATCAAGGACACAACCAATTTCAGCCTCCTGATGTGTACTGGCTTTCCGTGCCCTATCGACTTCCTATGCACTCTGAATCTCTCATGAACTCAGAACCTACTGTGCAGTTTCACCAACAACCACAGTCCTACCCAGAGTCTCCCTCAAGTCTACTTCAACCAATACTAGCCTCCTCCACCCAGCACCCAGAGATTTACTCTACCCCGTCCTACGCAACTCCTGCACCAAGTCAGCCTCGTTACCCAGAACACCAGACTCGATACATCACCACCTCTCAAACCCAGAACGTTCTGAACCCAGAAAGACATCCGGTGCACCCCCCAGTGTGCTCCCCTCCAGCTTCTACAGCACCCTATCAGGCCCTTCAGCAGTATGGTAGACACCAACAAGCGCAACCACTTTCACAAAACTTTGACGTGCCTACTGCTCACTACAACCAACTGTCTGACCAATGGCTATTCCCAGTAGTACCAACTTACAACCCTTAAGTGACTCCACAGAGACACAGGTATTCATCCCAGATGGAGGGACCTTCCTTCCCCAACTTCATTCACGAAGATCCTGAAGAGTTTGCAATGTTAAGAATGGCCCTCACAAACCTACTGCCAGAGGAGGAAACAGAGAAATACAAGTACCACATCCCCCTGGATCACCTACACTTGGTCTCTGCCCACCGCATGGCCCTGGTTTATGCTAATGACCCAAAGCTCCAGGCATTCCAGCACGGCGAGGGAGCTGCTGAGCAGGCCTGCGCCTCCCATGTTCAGCAACTACTCAGTAAGTTACCAGCAGAACAAGTTGCCAGTTATGCCAGTCATTCCCACAGAAGCAGGCCAGGTGTCCAGTACAATCTAAAGGACTTCTTCTTGAGGCTGCAAGATAAAGCAGAGAGTCAGGCAGTCGCTGCCCAGGTTGGTGAGCTCCACCAAGCACCATCATGGCCACAGACGAGAGACAGACAGATATTCTCCAAGTCCTCATCCAGTACAGCTACAATTCTGCGTGGTTCCGGTTCTACCTCAATCCTCACTCACCCTACGATCTTCCACATCCCCAGCTACCGGTAAGACCCATGGTGGACCCAGGCTCCTGTGTCTCTACTGTGACTCAAGGGATCATACCCTCACACACTGAGGGCTCAGTGCAGAGAAAGTTGAGTGGTTTATGTTAAGATATTTTATCAAGGTTTAAGATGAATGATTAAATAATTCTACCCAGAAACTTAACCATTAGGATTAGAGGTTATGTAGCATGGACAAGGGGTAATTAAAAATGATAACCATTGTGGAAGAAAGGAATGTATGTATGTGCCGAAGGAAAGCAAAGAGACTAGTTAACCTATGTTTGAACCGACCCAGCTTTAACTCTGTGGAGATAAAATAAGACAGCGAGAGGCCCTCTAGGTTTTCCGTATCTGGGGGGGGGCTGGAACTGTCAGCTAAGTGGTAATAAACTATGGTGAGACTTCAGGAGATAATCAAGATCCAGATTCCCAGATGCTATAGCCCCAGTGAACATCCCAGAGTCACTTTCAAGAGTTGCATGTGTTCGTGCAACTGCTTCAGAGCAGGCGTATGGGCACCAACAATGTTAGGATGAAACAGTCAGAGGTCACGAGGCGCAACATAGCTTCAGCGTGTAAATCAGCTAGAAAGATGTGTCGGCATCGAGTAATTGTCTCTGGCCCCCTCCCAGTTAGGGGGAGTGATGAGCTCTACAGCAGTCTCACAACTCAATCGCTGGTTGAAAACTGTTTTCTGCCCCTCCCAAAAGATAGAATTTGCAGATAATTGGCCCTCTTTCTGAGACTCACCCACAAACAGGACCAAGCCTGGCCTGCTGAGGAGTGATGGACTCCATCCTAGCTGGAGGGGTGCTCTCATCTTATCTACCAACATGGACAGGGCTCTAACTCCTCTAGCTCCACAATAAAATAGGGTGCAGGCCAGGCAGCAGGCTGTTAGCCAGCCTGCCAGCTTAGTGGAGTTTGCCACTAGCACAGTCAGTGTAGTCAGCTCAGCTATCCCCATTGAGACCGTGTCTGTGCCTCGACCTGGGTTGGGCAAAACTAAACATGGCGGTGTTCGCCTTAGCAATCTCACTAGGATAAAGACCTCCTCCATTCCTGCCATTATTGAAAGAGATCGTGATACCTCACATCTAAAAATAGGGCTACTTAATGTTAGATCCCTCACTTCAAAGGCAGCTGTAGTCAATTAACTAATCACTGATCATAATCTTGATGTGACTGAAACATGGCTTAAGCCTGGTTACACTAGTGACCATATCCCCCGTGCATCCCGCAAAGGCGGAGGTGTTGCTAACATTTACGATAGCAAATTTCAATTTACAAAAAAAATAATGACATTTTCGTCTTTTGAGCTTCTAGTCATGAAATCTATGCAGCCTACTCAATCACTTTTTATAGCTACTGTTTACAGGCCTCCTGTGCCATATACAGCATTGCTCACCATCATCAACTCAGTGGGTTTTGTCCAACATGTCTCTGGACCTACTCACTGTCACAGTCATACTCTGGACTTAGTTTTGTCCCATGGAATAAATGTTGTGGATCTTAATGTTTTTCCACATAATCCTGGACTATCGGACCACCATTTTATTACGTTTGCAATCGCAACAAATAATCTGCTCAGACCCCAACCAAGGAGCATCAAAAGTCGTGCTATAAATTCTCAGACAACATAAAGACTCCTTGATGCCCTTCCAGACTCCCTCTGCCTACCCAAGGACGTCAGAGGACAAAAATCAGTTAACCACCTAACTGAGGAACTCAATTTAACCTTGCGCAATACCCTAGATGCAGTTGCACCCCTAAAAACTAAAAACATTTGTCATAAGAAACTAGCTCCCTGGTATACAGAAAATATCCGAGCTCTGAAGCAAGCTTCCAGAAAATTGGAACGGAAATGGCGCCACACCAAACTGGAAGTCTTCCGACTAGCTTGGAAAGACAGTACCGTGCAGTATCGAATAGCCCTCACTGCTGCTCGATTATCCTATTTTTCCAACTTAATTGAGGAAAATAAGAACAATCCGAAATTTATTTTTGATACTGTCGCAAAGCTAACTAAAAAGCAGCATTCCCCAAGTGAGGATGGCTTTCACTTCAGCAGTAATACATTCATGAACTTCTTTGAGGAAAAGATCATGATCATTAGAAAGCAAATTACGGACTCCTCTTTAAATGTGCGTATTCCTCCAAAGCTCAGTTGTCCTGAGTCTGCACAACTCTGCCAGGACCTAGGATCAAGAGAGACACTCAAGTGTTTTAGTACTATATCTCTTGACACAATGATGAAAATAATCATGGCCTCTAAACCTTCAAGCTGCATACTGGACCCTATTCCAACTAAACTACTGAAAGAGCTGCTTCCTGTGCTTGGCCCTCCTATGTTGAACATAATAAACGGCTCTCTATCCACCGGATGTGTACCAAACTCACTAAAAGTGGCAGTAATAAAGCCTCTCTTGAAAAAGCCAAACCTTGACCCAGAAAATATAAAAAAAACTAGCAGCCTATATCGAATCTTCCATTCCTCTCAAAACATTTTTAAAAAGCTGTTGCGCAGCAACTCACTGCCTTCCTGAAGACAAACAATGTATACGAAATGCTTCAGTCTGGTTTTAGACCCCATCATAGCACTGAGACTGCACTTGTGAAGGTGGTAAATGACCTTTTAATGGCGTCAGACCAAGGCTCTGCATCTGTCCTCATGCTCCTAGACCTTCGTGCTGCTTTTGATACCATCGATCACCACATTCTTTTGGAGAGATTGGAAACCCAAATTGGTCTACACGGACAAGTTCTGGCCTGGTTAAGAGCTTATCTGTCGGAAAGATTTCAGTTTGTCTCTGTGAATGGTTTGTCCTCTGACAAATCAACTGTACATTTCAGTGTTCCTCAAGGTTCCGTTTTAGGACCACTATTGTTTTCACTATATATTTTACCTCTTTGGGATGTCATTCGAAAACATAATGTTAACTATCACTGCTATGCGGATGACACACAGCTGTACATTTCAATGAAACATGGTGAAGCCCCAAAATTGCCCTCTCTAGAAGCCTGTGTTTCAGACATAAGGAAGTGGATGGCTGAAAACGTTCCACTTTTAAACTCGGACAAAACAGAGATGCTTGTTCTAGGTCCCAAGAAACAAAGAGATCTTCTGTTGAATCTGACAATTAATCTTGATGGTTGTAAAGTCGTCTCAAATAAAACTGTGAAGGACCTTGGCATTACTCTGGACCCTGATCTCTCTTTTGACGAACATATCAAGACTTTTTCAAGGACAGCTTTTTTCCATCTACGTAACATTGCAAAAATCAGAAACTTTCTGTCCAAAAATGATGCAGAAAAATGAATGCATGCTTTTGTTACATCTAGGTTAGACTACTGCAATGCTCTACTTTCCCGGCTACCCGGATAAAGCACTAAATAAACTTCAGTTAGTGCAAAATACAGCTGCTAGAATCCTGACTAGAACCCAAAAATTTGATCATATTACTCCAGTGCTAGCCTCCCTACACTGGCTTCCTGTTAAGGCAAGGGCTGATTTCAACGTTTTACTGCTAACCTACAAAGCATTACATGGGCTTGCTCCTACCTATCTTTCCGTTTTGGTCCTGCCGTATATACCTACATGAACGCTACGGTCACAGGACGCAGGCTTCCTAATTGTCCCTAGAATTTCTAAGCAAACAGCTGGAGGCAGGGCTTTCTCCTATTGATCTCCATTTTTATGGAACAGTCTGCCTACCCATGTGAGAGATGCAGACTCGGTCTCAACTTTTAAGTCTTTACTGAAGACTCATCTCTTCAGTGGGTCATATGATTGAGTGTATTCTGGCCCAGGAGTGTGAAGGTGAACGGAACGGCTCTGGAGCAACGAACCGCCCTTACTGTCTCTGCCTGGCCGGTTCCCCTCTCTCCACTGGGATTCTCTGCCTCTAACCCTATTACAGGGGCTGAGTCACTGGCTTACTGGTGCTATTTCATGCTGTCCCTAGGAGGGGTGCGTCACTCAAGTGGGTTGAGTCACTGATGTGATCTTCCTGTCTGGGTACACCATGACAGCGCAATACACAAGGGGTGGAACAGTGGCAAAGGTACCCACAGGACAAACAGAATAATATTAGTCTGAGGAGAGATTAAATAGCATTAATACAACAAAAATAATTCTAAACACACCTTTAGTTTACAAAGTTAAACAGATTTATTTTTTCTTCATAATAATATCTTCCTGTCTTGGGTTGTGCCGTGGTGGAGATCTTTGTGGGCTATACTCGGCCTTGTCTCAGGATGGTAAGTTGGTGGTTGAAGATTTCCCTCTAGTGGTGTGGGGGCTGTGCTTTGGCAAAGTGGGTGGGGTTATATCCTTCCTGTTTGGCCCTGTCCGGGGTTATCATCGGATGGGGCCACAGTGTCTCCTGACCCCTCCTGTCTCAGCCTCCAGTATTTATGCTGCAGTAGTTTATGTGTGGGGGGCTATGTTCAGTTAGTTATATCTGGAGTACTTCTCCTGTCTTATCTGGTGTCCTGTGTGAATTTAAGTATGCTCTCTCTAATTCTCTCTTTCTTTCTCTCACTCGGAGGACCTGAGCCCTAGGACCATGCCTCAGGACTAACTGGCATGATGCTGCTCCAGTTTCAACTGTTCTGCCTGCGGCTATGGAACCCTGACCTGTTCACCGGACGGGCTACCTGTCCCAGACCTGCTGTTTTCAACTCTCTAGAGACCGCAGGAGCGGTAGAGATACTCTTAATGATCGGCTATGAAAGGCCAACTGACATTTACTCCTGAGGTGCTGACTTGCTGCACCCTCGACAACTACTGTGATTATTATTTGACCATGCTGGTCATTTATGAACATTTGAACATCTTGGCCATATTCTGTTATAATCTCCACCCGGAACAGCCAGAAGAGGACTGGCCACCCCTCATAGCCTGGTTCCTCTCTAGGTTTCTTCCTGGGTTTTGGCCTTTCTAGGGAGTTTTTCCTAGCCGCCGTGCTTCTACACCTGCATTGTTTGCTGTTTGGGGTTTTAGGCTGGGTTTCTGTACAGCACTTCGCGATATTAGCTGATGTACGAAGGGCTATATAAAATAAACTTGATTTGATTTAGGCTTACCTCCACTGTACTCACATCCTACCATACCCTTTTCTGTACATTATTCCTTGAATCTATTCTTCCGTGGCCAGAAACCTGCACCTTTTACTCTCTATTCCGAACGCACTAGACGACCAGTTCTTTTAGCCGTACTCTTATCCTACTCCTCCTCTGTTCCTCTGGTGATGTAGAGGTTAACCCAGGCCCTGCAGCCCCCAGCATCACTCCCATTGACCAGGTGCTCTCATTTGTTGACTTCTGTAACCGTAAAAACCTTGGCTTCATTTATGTTAACATTAGAAGCTTCCCTCCTAAGTTTGTTTAATTCACCGCTTTAGCACACTCCCCCAACGATGTCCTAGCCGTGTCTGAATCCTGGCTTAGGAAGGCCACCAAAAATCCTGACATTTCCATCCCTAACTATAACATTTTCTGACAAGATAGAACTGCCAAAGGGGGCGGAGTTGAAATCCACTGCAGAGAGAGCCTGCAGAATATACTATCCAGGTCTGTGCCTAAACAATTTGAGCTTCTACTTTTAAAAATCCACCTTTCCAGAAACAAGTCTCTCACCGTTGCCGCTTGATATAGACCCCCCTCAGCCCCCAGCTGTGCCTTGGACACCATATGTGAATTGATCGCCCCCCATCTATCTTCAGAGTTCCTACTGTTAGGTGACCTAAACTGGGACATGCTTAACACCCCGGCCATTCTACAAGCTAAGCTAGATGCCCTCAATCTCACACAAATTATCAAGGAACCTACCAGGTACAACCCTAAATCCATAACCAAGGGCACCCTCTAAAATATAGTTCTGACCAACTTGCCCTCCAAATCCACCTCTGCTCTCTTCAACCAGGATCTCAGTGATCACTGCCTTATTGCCTGCGTACGTAATAGGTCCGCGGTCAAACGACCACCCCTCATCACTGTCAAACGCTCGCTAAAACACTTCAGCGAGCAGGCCTTTCTTTTTTTGAAAACTCTGTTTATTAAGTTTTACACACACAAGACAACACAAAGCAATATAAATAATATACTCAACTAGAAAAAAATACAAATAATACATTACATTTTTGTTTTTTAAAAGCTTCAAAGATACTATACTTTAGACAAGTTAAACACACCAGGCAGAAGGCTACAAAGGTTAAAGGGCAATCTATAGTACAGGGACAGAGCAAACACCTCACCATTGTTCCTGTAAACAGTCAAGGGATAAGGGTGGAGAAATGCAACCACTCACAGACAGTCATGGCCACAGACAGACCCTCCACTGGACCAAAGATAAAACGTTTACAATGCTTTAAAAAAAGATATAATTAAATAATCATTTTATGAAGGCGTGAACAAAATGTAAAAATAAAAAACAAGCTCACATTTTAGTCTCTGACCGGGCAAGATGAACAAGGCATCTGTAGGTCACAATCAATAAGCACATCAACCTTAATGCCCCCCCCCCCCCCCCCCCCCCTCAGAAATAGCACAAAGACATGCTTATCCAACCCTTAAGTCACAGGGGGGTCAAATACAGACTTATTTTTGTTTTAATATGAATGAGAGGATGGACTGTTTAAAGTAAGATCGGAATGGAGCCCAAGCCTCATTAAACAGTTTGGGGTTCCCACGTGAATTTAATTAAATTTTTTCTAGTTTCAGAGAGCACAACACATCTCTCACCCAATATTTATAAGATGGGGGAGCTGCCATCTTCCAGTTCTGTAGTATTAGCCATCTAGCTAAAAGAGTTGTATAAGCAACAGTCCAACTGGATTCTTGACAGGGGGTACCTATGGGCAGTACTCCAAAAAGGTCTGTAAGGGGAGACAGATCTATAAGTGTCATATATATCAGAGAAACATTTAAATATTAATTCCCAGAAACCTGACATTTATGACAGCACCAAAACATATGCAACAGTGTGGCTGGTTCCATTTTACATCTGACACTGGTAGGATCAAAATTAGAGAATGTTCTTCCAAGTTTGGCCCCGGACTAGTGGATACGGTGAACCACCTTGAATTGAATGAGGCTGTGTCTAGTGCTAAAAGAGGATGAATGCACACTGTGCAGAACAGATTCCCAGGTGTCTTCACCAAGTTCCTCCCCCAAATCCTTTTCCCATCGAGTCTTTGAAGGGACCAAAGAAGGGTTCTGTAAGTCATGAATGATTGCATATACACATCTGAAATTGCACCCCTAGGAAGCTTGTTCAGCTCAAAGATGCTCTCTATAGCTGTATTCGCAGGCCTATGGGGAAATGCAGGTGTGTTAGTTCTGACAAAGTTCCTAGTCTGGAGATAGTGGAAAAAGTGGGATTGGAGGAGGTTGAACTTTTCCTGTAGCTGAGCAAAAGACGCAAATGTATCATCAAAGAATAATTGGGCTGGTGAGGAGAGGCCTAGTGAGTGCCAGATAGCAAAAGCCCCATCATTCAAAGATGGAGGAAATAAAATGTTCTGATTAATTGGGCCTGATAGAGAAAAGCCTCAGAGGCTAAAGGGTAAACGGAACTGATTCCAAATTTTAAGAGACTGCTTTACAATTGGGTTGACAAACCTTTTGCCTAGGGACACTGGGAGAGACGAGCACAACACAGAAGAAAGTGCAGCAGATTTACACGAATCAGACTCTATCTGGACCCAGAGTGGTCTAGGGCCAGTAGGATCAGTCTGCAGCCAGTACAGAAGGGCTCTGAAATTTGCAGCCCAATAGTATATCTGAAAATTTGGTAGAGCTAAACCCCCCAATGCCTTAGGCTTCTGTAAATGTTTTCTACCAATCCGTGGTACCTTGCCATCCCAAATAAAATGCATGAATGTTTGATCCAGTGAATTAAAAAAATATTTTGGAATAAAGATGGGTTAACATTGAAATAAATATAAAAATTTGGGCAACACATTCATTTTAATGACATTAATCCTTCCGATAAGAGAAAGAGGTAGCGAATTCCAAAAAATAAAATATTGTTTCAAACTGTCTGCTGGAGCAACAAAGTTTTCCTGAAACAAATTTGAATATTTCCATGTCACTTTAACTCCCAAGTAGGTGAATTGATCCTGGACAATCCTAAACTGAAAAGTTGTAAAAGTGTACTTTAAAGCAGCCTTATTTACAGGAAAAAGCTCACTCTTGCCTAGATTCACCTTGTACCCTGAGATTGATCCAAACTTTTTAAGAACAGATAAGGCACATGGCAATGAGGTATCAGGGTTAGAGATACACAAAAGGAGGTCGTCAGCATATAGCGAGACTTTCTGCTCTAAGCCCGTCCTGATTATTCCTTGAATGGCATCATTAGAGCGTAGTGCAATGGCGAGAGGCTCGATTGCCAAAGCAAACAACAAGGGGGAGAGTGGACAACCCTCTCTGGATCTGCGGTTCAAGGGAAAATAGTCAGAGGACAAGTTGTTAGTCCGTACCGAAGCCATGGGGGAAAAATAAAGAATCTTTATCCACGCAATGAATTTGGGGCCAAAGCCAAATCTATAAAGGGCAACTGTTAGGTAATCCCACTCAACGCGGTCAAAAGCTTTTTCCGCATCAAGTGAGACCACCACCTCCGGGTCCCCCGACGCTGGGGAGTACAGTATATCCATAAGGCGCCTAATACTGAAAAACAAATGCCTATTTCTCACAAAGCCAGTCTGGTCAGAGTGTATTACTTGGTGCAGCGAGCCTTCCATACGGATGGCTAAAAGCTTGGCTACGATTTTGTAATCACAGTTTAAAAGCGAGATTGGGCGATAGGATCCACATTCCAGGGGGTCTTTGTTTTTCTTTAATAATAATGAAATTGAAGTCTGATAAAGACTAGGCGGTAGCTTTGAAGTATTAAGGCACTCTACAAATAATCGAGACAAGAATGGGCAAAGCAGACCAGAAAACGCCCTGAAAAATTTGATTGGAAAACCGTCCAGAGCACTTTTCATTGCGGACACTGCTGTTGCAATCTCCTCGGTTGTAAATTCTTCTTCTAGACAGTCATGGGAGTCTGTATCAATTGAAGGCATATTCAAGCCATTAAAGAAGGAATTAATCAGCAAAGGGTCTTGAGGGGATTCAGAGGTGTATAGCGCAGAGTAAAATTGTTTGAATTGATCATTGATCTCTTTATGTATAACCCACCAGACAGGGTCCTTATTTGTGGGATTAAACGTGAGGCCTCAGATTTACGGATCTGATGTGCAAGGAGTTTACTGGCCTTGTCGCCTTGTTCATACACTCTGTACCGAGCTCGCAAGAGTAACTGTTCAGCTTGCCTGGTAGAAAGCTCATCAAATTCAGATTGGAGTAGTTGGCGAGCAGGCCTTTCTAATCGACCTGGCCCAGGTATCCTGGAAGGATATTGACCTTATCCCGTCAGTAGAGGATGCCTGGTTGCTATTCAAAATTGTTTGAATTGATCATTGATCTCTTTATGTATAACCCACCAGACAGGGTCCTTATTTGTGGGATTAAACGTGAGGCCTCAGATTTACGGATCTGATGTGCAAGGAGTTTACTGGCCTTGTTGCCTTGTTCATACACTCTGTACCGAGCTCGCAAGAGTAACTGTTCAGCTTGCCTGGTAGAAAGCTCATCAAATTCAGATTGGAGTAGTTGGCGAGCAGGCCTTTCTAATCGACCTGGCCCAGGTATCCTGGAAGGATATTGACCTTATCCCGTCAGTAGAGGATGCCTGGTTGCTATTCAAAAATGCTTTCCTCACCATCTTAAATAAGCATGCCCCATTCCCAATTTTTTTTTGAACTAAGAACAGATATTGCCCTTAGTTCACCCCAGACTTGACTGCTCTTGACCAGCACAAAAACATCCTTTGGTGTCATGCTTTAGCATCGAATAGACCCCGCGATATGCAACTTTTCAGGGAAGTCAGGAACCAATATACTCAGTCAGTTTGAAAAAGCTAGCCTTAGGAAAGCTAACAGAAATTTGCTTCCTGGAGCTCCAATTCCAAAAGATTTTGGGACACTCTAAAGTCCATGGAGAATAAGAGCACCTCCTCCCAGCTGCCCACTGCACTGAGGATAGGAAAAACTGTCAACACCGATTAAATCTACAATAATCGACCATTTCAATAAGCATTTTTCCACGGCTGGCCATGCTCTCCACCTGGCTAACCCTACCCCGGCTAACATCTCAGCACCCCCTGCAGGAACTTGCCCAACCCTCCCGTTTCTCCTTCACCCAAACCCAGACAGCTGATGTTCTGAAAGAACTGTAAAATCTGCATCCTTACAAATCAGATGGGCTAGACAATCTGGACCCTCTCTAAAATTATCAGCCGAAATTGTTGCAACCCCTATTACTAGCCTATTCAACCTCTCTTTCGTATCATCTGAGATCCCCAAAGATAAGAAAGCTGCCGCGGTCATCCCCCTCTTCAAAGGGGGAGACACTCTAGACCCAAACTGTTATAGACCTATATCCATCCTGCCATGCCTTTCTAAAATAGTTGAAAGCCAAGTTAATAAATAGATCACCGACCATTTCGAATCCCACCGCATCTTCTCCACTATGCAATCTGGTTTCCGAGCAGGTCATGAGTGCACCTCAGCCATGCTCAAGGTCCTAAACGATATCATAACCGCCATCGATAAAAGACAGTACTGTGCAGCAGTCTTCATCGACCTGGCCAAGGCCTTCGACTCTGTCAATCACCGCATTCTTATCAGCAGACAATAGCCTTGGCTTCTCAAATGACTGCCTCGCCTGGTTCACCAACTACTTCTCAGATAGAGTTCAGTGTGTCAAATCGGAGGGCCTGTTGTCCGGACCTCTGGCAGTCTCTATGGGGGTGCCACAGGGTTCAATTCCCGACTCTCTTCTCTGTATACATCAATGATGTCGCTCTTGCTGCTGGTGATTCTCTGATCCACCTCTACGCAGACAACACCATTCTGTATACATCTGGCCCTTCTTTGGACACTGTGCTAACAAACCTACAAATGAGCTTCAACACCATACAATCAATCAATCAATCAAGTTTATTTTATATAACCCTTCGTACATCAGCTAATATCTCGAAGTGCTGTACAGAAACCCAGCCTAAAACCCCAAACAGCTAGTAATGCAGGTGTAGAAGCACGGTGGCTAGGAAAAACTCCCTAGAAAGGCCAAAACCTAGGAAGAAACCTAGAGAGGAACCAGGCTATAAGGGGTGGCCAGTCCTCTTCTGGCTGTGCCGGGTGGAGATTATAACAGAACTATGCCAAGATGTTCAAAAATGTTCATAAATGACCAGCATGGTCAAATAATAATCATGAATAATTTTCAATTGGCTTTTCACAGCCGATCATTAAGAGTTGAAAAACAACAGGTCTGGGACAGGTGGCGGTTCCATAACCGCAGGCAGAACAGTTGAAACTGGAATAGCAGCAAGGCCAGGCGGACTGGGGACAGCAAGGAGTCACCACGCCCGGTAGTCCCGACGTATGGTCCTAGGGCTCAGGTCCTCCGAGAGAAAGAAAGAGAGAAGGAGAAAATTAGAGAGAGCCAAGATTTTCAAAATGTTCATAAATGACAAGCATGGTCAAATAATAATCAGGAATAAATCTCAGTTGGCTTTTCATAGCCGATCATTAAGAGTTGAAAACAGCAAGTCTGGGACAGGTAGGGGTTCCGTAACCGCAGGCAGAACAGTTGAAACTGGAATAGCAGCAAGGTCAGGCGGACTGGGGACAGCAAGGAGTAATCATGCCCGCTAGTCCTGACGTATGGTATAAGGGCTCAGGTTCTCAGAGAGAGAGAAAGAAAGAGAGAACGAGAGAATTAGAGAGAGCATACTTAAATTCACACAGGACACTGGATAAGACAGGAGAAGTACTCCAGGTATAACCAACTGACCCTAGCCCCCCGGCACAAACTACTGCAGCATAAATACTGGAGGCTGAGACAGGAGCGGTCAGGAGACACTGTGGCCCCATCCGAAGATACCCCCGGACAGGGCCAAACAAGAAGGATATAACCCCACCCACTTTGCCAAAGCACAGCCCCCGCACCACTAGAGGGATATCTTCAACCACCAACTTACAATCCTGAGACAAGGCCGAGTATAGCTAACAAAGATCTCCACCACAGCACAAACCAAGGGGGGGCGCCAACCCAGACAGGAAGATCACGTCAGTAACTCAACCCACTCAAGTGACGCACCCCTCCTAGGGACGGCATGAAAGAGCACCAGTAAGCAAGTGACTCAGCCCCTGTAATAGGGTTAGAGGCAGAGAATCCCAGTGGAGAGAGGGGAACCGGCCAGGCAGAGACAGCAAGGGCGGTTCGTTGCTCCAGAGCCTTTCCGTTCACCTTCACACTCCTGGGCCAGACTACACTCAATCATATGACCTACTGAAGAGATACGTCTTCAGTAAAGACTTAAAGGTTGAGACAGAGTCTGCGTCTCTCACATGGGTAGGCAGACTGTTCCATAAAAATGGAGATCTATAGGAGAAAGCCCTGCCTCCCGCTGTTTGCTTAGAAATTCTAGGGACAATTAGGAGGCCTGCGTCTTGTGACCGTAGCGTACGTATTGGTATGTACGGCAGGACCAACTCTGAAAGATAGGTAGGAGCAAGCCCATGTAACGCTTTATAGGTTAACAGTAAAACGTTGAAATCAGCCCTTGCCTTAACAGGAAGCCAGTGTAGGGAAGCTAGCACTGGAGTAATATGATCAAATTTCTTGGTTCTAGTCAGGATTCTAGCAGCTGTATTTAGCACTAACTGAAGTTTATTTAGTGCTTTATCCGGGTAGCCGGAAAGTAGAGCATTGCAGTAGTCTAAGCTAGAAGTAACAAATGCATGGATTAATTTTTCTGCATCATTTTTGGACAGAAAATTTCTGATTTTTGCAATGTTACGTAGATGGAAAAAAGCTGTCCTTGAAACAGTCTTGATATGTTCGTCAAAAGAGAGATCAGGGTCAAGAGTAACGCCGAGGTCCTTCACAGTTTTATTTGAGACGACTTTACAACCATCAAGATGAATTGTCAGATTTAACAGAAGATCTCTTTGTTTCTTGGGACCTAGAACAAGCATCTCTGTTTTGTCCGAGTTTAAAAGTAGAAAGTTTTCAGCCATCCACTTCCTTATGTCTGAAACACAGGCTTCTAGAGAGGGCAATTTTGGGGCTTCACCATGTTTCATTGAAATGTACAGCTGTGTGTCATCCGCAAAGCAGTGAAAGTTAACATTATGTTTTCGAATAACATCCCCAAGAGGTAAAATATATAGTGAAAATAATAGTGGTCCTAAAACGGAACCTTGAGGAACACCGAAATGTACAGTTGATTTGTCAGAGGACAAACCATTCACAGAGACAAACTGATATCTTTCCGACAGGTAAGATCTAAACCAGGCCAGAACTGGTCCGTGTAGACCAATTTGGGTTTCCAGTCTCTCCAAAAGAATGTGGTGATCGATGGTGTCAAAGGCAGCACTAAGGTCTAGTAGCACGAGGACAGATGCAGAGCCTCGGTCTGACGCCATTAAAAGGTCATTTACCACCTTCACAAGTGCAGTCTCAGCGCTATGATGGGGTCTAAAACCAGACTGAAGCATTTCGTATACATTGTTTGTCTTCAGAAAGGCAGTGAGTTGCTGCGCAACAGCTTTTTCTAAATTTTTTGAGAGGAATGGAAGATTCGATATAGGCCGATAGTTTTTTATATTTTCCGGGTCAAGGTTTGGCTTTTTCAAGAGAGGCTTTATCACTGCCACTTTTAGTGAGTTTGGTACACATCTGGTGGATAGAGAGCTGTTTATTATGTTCAACATAGGAGGGCCAAGCACAGGAAGCAGCTCTTTCAGTAGTTTAGTAGCAATAGGATCCAGTATGCAGCTTGAAGGTTTAGAGGCCATGATCATTTTCATCATTGTGTCAAGAGATATAGTACTAAAACACTTAAGTGTCTCTCCCGATCCCAGGCCCTGGCAGAGCTGTGCAGATCCAGGACAGCTAAGCCCTGGAGGAATACGCAGATTCAAAGAGGAGTCCGTAATTTGCTTTCTAATGGTCATGATCTTTTCCTCAAAGAAGTTCATGAATTTATTACTGCTGAAGTGAAAGCCATCCTCTCTTGGGGAATGCTGCTTTTTAGTTAGCTTTGCAACAGTATCAAAAATAAATTTTGGATTGTTCTTATTTTCCTCGATTAAGTTGGAAAAGTAGGATGATCGAGCAGCAGTGAGGGCTCTTCGGTACTGCACGGTACTGTCTTTCCAAGCTAGTCGGAAGACTTCCAGTTTGGTGTGGCGCCATTTCCGTTCCAATTTCCTGGAAGCTTGCTTCAAAGCTCGGGTATTTTCTGTATACCAGGGAGCTAGTTTCTTATGACAAATGTTTTTCGTTTTTAGGGGTGCAACTGCATCTAGGGTATTGCGCAAGGTTAAATTGAGTTCCTCAGTTAGGTGGTTAACTGATTTTTGTCCTCTGACGTCCTTGGGTAGGCAGAAGGAGTCTGGAAGGGCATCAAGGAATTTTTGTGTTGTCTGAGAATTTATAGCACTACTTTTGATGCTCCTTGGTTGGGGTCTGAGCAGATTATTTGTTGCGATTGCAAACGTAATAAAATGGTGGTCCGATAGTCCAGGATTATGTGGAAAAACATTAAGATCTACAACATTTATTCCATGGGACAAAACTAGGTCCAGAGTATGACTGTGGCAGTGAATAGGTCCAGAGACATGTTGGACAAAACCCACTGATTCGATGATGGCTCCGAAAGACTTTTGGAGTGGGTCTGTGGACTTTTCCATATGAATATTAAAATCACCAAAAATTAGAATATGATCTGCTATGACTACAAGGTCTGATAGGAATTCAGGAAACTCAGAGAGGAACGCTGTATATGGCCCAGGAGGCCTGTAAACAGTAGCTATAAAAAGTGATTGAGTAGACTGCATAGATTTCATGACTAGAAGCTCAAAAGACGAAAACGTCATTTTTTTTTTTTGTAAATTGAAATTTGCTATCGTAAATGTTAGCAACACCTCCGCCTTTGCGGGATGCACGGGGTATATGGTCACTAGTGTAACCAGGAGGTGAGGCCTCATTTAACACAGTAAATTCATCAGGCTTAAGCCATGTTTCAGTCAGGCCAATCACATCAAGATTATGATCAGTGATTAGTTCATTGACTATGACTGCCTTTGAAGTGAGGGATCTAACATTAAGTAACCCTATTTTTAGATGTGAGGTATCACGATCTCTTTCAATAATGGCAGGAATGGAGGAGGTCTTTATCCTAATAAGATTGCTAAGGCAAACACCGCCATGTTTAGTTTTGCCCAACCTAGGTCGAGGCACAGACACAGTCTCAATGGGTATGGCTGAGCTGACTACACTGACTGTGCTATTGGCAGACTCCACTAAGCTGGCAGGTTGGCTAACAGCCTGCTGCCTGGCCTGCACCCAATTTCATTGTGGGGCTAGAGGAGTTAGAGCCCTATCTATGTTGGTAGATAAGATGAGAGCACCCCTCCAGCTAGGATGGAGTCCGTCACTCCTCAGCAGGTCAGGCTTGGTCCTGTTTGTGGGTGAGTCCCAGAAAGAGGGCCAATTATCTACAAATTCTATCTTTTGGGAGGGGCAGAAAACAGTTTTCAACCAATGATTGAGTGCTGAGACTCTGCTGTAGAGCTCGTCACTCCCCCTAACTGGGAGGGGGCCAGAGACAATTAATCGATGCCGACACATCTTTCTAGCTGATTTACACGCTGAAGCTATGTTGCACTTGGTGACCTCTGACTGTTTCATCCTAACATCGTTGGTGCCGACGTGGATAACAATATCTCTATACTCTCTACACTCGCCAGATTTAGCTTTAGCCAGCACCATCTTTCGATTAGCCTTAACGTCGGTAGCCCTGCCCCCTGGTAAACAGTGTATTATCGCTGGGTGATTCATTTTAAGTCTAATACTGCGGGTAATGGAGTCGCCAATGACTAGGGTTTTCAATTTGTCAGAGCTAATGGTTGGAGCCTTCGGCGTCTCAGACCCCGTAGCGGGAGGAGTAGAGACAAGAGAAGACTCAGCCTCAGACTCCGACTCGTTACATAATGGGGAGAACCGGTTGAAAGTTTCTGTCAGCTGAATGAGCAACACCAGTTGAGCATTCCTACAGCATTTCCCTCCAGAAGCCATGAGAAAGTTGTCCGGCTGCGGGGACTGTGCGGGGGGTTTATACTAATGTTACTATCTGTACTTACTGGTGGCACAGACGCTGTTTCTTCCTTTCCTACACTGAAATTACCCTTGCCTAACGATTGCGTCTGAAGCTGGGCTTGCAGCACAGCTATCCTCGCCGTAAGGCGATCGTTCTCCTGTATATTATGAGTACAGCGACTGCAATTAGAAGACATCATGTTAATGTTACTACTTAGCTTCGGCTGTTGAAGGTGCTGACGAACCATGTCCAGATAAAGCGTCCGGAGTGAAAAAGTTGAATGAGGGAAAAAAGTTGCGATGGAAAAACTAAAAATATAAATGGTAATTAAAAAGAAAAAAAAAAAAAAACGTAAAGTTGTCAGCTAGCAAAGTAAAGTTGGCAGCAAAACGCACAGCAACACTCATTCCAGTGGCCTCCAACTGCTTTTAAATGCTAGTAAAACTAAGTGCATTCTCTTTAACCGATTGCTGCCCGCACCCTCCCGCCCGACTAGCATCACTACTCTGGACGGTTCTGACCTAGAATATGTGGACAACTACAAATACCTGGGTGTCTGGTTAGACTGTAAACTCTCCTTCCAGACTCACATTAAGCATCTCCAATCCAAAATTAAATCTAGAATCGGTTTCCTATTTCACAACAAAGCCTCCTTCACTCATGCCGCCAAACATAATCTCGTAAAACTGACTATCCTACCAATCCTTGACTTTGGCGATGTCATTTACAAAATTGCCCAACACTCTACTCAGCAAATTGGATGTAGTCTATCACAGTGCCATCCGTTTTGTCACCAAAGCCCCATATACTACCCACCACTGCGACCTGTATGCTCTCGTTGGCTGGCCCTCACTACATATCCGTCGCCAAACCCACTGGCTCCAGGTCATATATTGGTCCAAACACACCAAGACAGTCATGAAGAGGGCACGACAAAGCCTATTCCCCCTCAGGAAACTAAAAAGATTTGGCATGGGTTCCGAGATCCTCAAAAGGTTCTACAGCTGCAACATCAAAAGCATCCTGACTGGTTGCATCACTGCCTGGTACGGCAATTGCTCGGCCTCCGACCGCAAGGCACTTCAGAGGGTTGTGCGTAAGGCCCAGTACATCACAGGGGCAAAGCTGCCTGCCATCCAGGACCTCTACACCAGGCGGTGTCAGAGGAAGGCTCTAAAAATTGTCAGACCCCAGCCACCCCAGTCATGGACTGTTCACTCTACTACCGCATGGCAAGCGGTACCGGAGTGCCAAGTCTAGGACAAAAGGATTCTCAACAATTTTTACCCCTAAGCCATAAGACTCCTGAACAGGTAACCAAATGGTTACCCGGACTATTTGCATTATGTGCCCCCCCAACCCCTCTTTTACGCTGCTGCTACTCTCTGTTTATCTTATATGCATAGTCACTTTAACTATACATTCATGTACATACTACCTAAATTGGCCCGACCAACCAGTGCTCCCGCACATTGGCTAACCGGGCTATCTGCATTGTGTCCCACCACCCGCCAACCCCTCTTTTTACGCTTCTGCTACTCTCTGTTCATCATATATGCATAGTCACTTTAACGATACCTACATGTACATACTACCTCAATAAGCCTGACTAACAGGTGTCTGTATATAGCCTTGATACTCTTTTTCAAATGTATTTTTATTGTTGTTTT
Organism: Salvelinus fontinalis; assembly: GCF_029448725.1. NCBI lineage: Eukaryota > Metazoa > Chordata > Actinopteri > Salmoniformes > Salmonidae > Salvelinus > Salvelinus fontinalis. The sequence goes on from NC_074680.1 coordinate 20,543,835, forward strand.
TATTTCTTTACTTACACACACACCTTTTTTTCTCTCGCACCATTGGTTAGAGCCTGTAAGTAAGCATTTCAATGTAAGGTTGTATTATTACCTGTTGTATTCGGCGCATGTGACCTATAAACTTTGATTTGAAGTTTTTGCTAGGTAAAGCTCCGCCTTATCTCAGCTCACTGGTTACCATAGCAACACCCACCCGTAGCACACGCTCCAGCAGGTATATTGCACTGGTCATCCCCAAAGCCAACACTTCCTTTAGCCGCCTTTCCTTCTAGTTCTCTGCTGCCAATGGCTGGAACGAATTGCAAAAGTCACCGAAACTGGAGACTTATATCTCCCTCTAACTTTAAGCATCAGCTTACCGATCACTGTACCTGTACACAGCAAATCTGTAAATAGCACACCCAACTACCTCATCCCCATATTATTACTTACCCTCTTACTCTTTTGCACCCCAGTATCTCTACTTGCACATCTATCACTCCAGTATTAATGCTAAATTGTAATTATTTTCGCCTCTAGGGCCTATTTATTGCCTACCTCCCTACATTTCCACACACTGTATATAGATTTTTCTAACGTTAGGTATATAATGTTAGCGAGCAAAGCTAAAGTAGCGTAGCCATTTAACCATATACCGTTTATTTTCACATGCCAATATAGCGTTACCTTTTTGAAGCACTTAACACCGAATCATAAATGTAACCTGAGACAGGTTTATCTCATGAATTCTTCAAGTAACTAATAAGCACACCGCTTTAATACAGTCCTTTCTGTGGAATTGAGGAAGTTCTGATTCCATTTGGAATTATGGTGTTGATCATCTTTTGTCCACCAGGGAGCAGTCGATGATTAGCTAAACTAAATCGTTCATAAACCTCCAGCCAGATACTTCTCCCACGAAGGTTGAGAAGAGGACGTTAATAATTAAATACATAAATATTTGGGTAGTCACAAATGGTAGGGGGGAACTTTCTAGTGTTGATGTTATTAATTACGGCAATTTGCAGGTGGAAATGTAGCCAGGATTGATAGTAAATTGCTGCACTGTGTTTACCAGCATATATTTTTTATTAGTACGCCTGATGTATACATTCTTCCTGTAGATATTAAATATTTAAGATTCAGTTTCTGACGAGTGTGCAGTGCACTTTATTTAAATGTTTACCGTTATGATATTACACTCCACCACAGTAGGTGGCGATATTGAAGCATGTTCAATGCGGCTGCTGTTGTGTTGAACATAAAGCCATTTTCTTGTTGGTTGGAGAGTGACTGGGATGTGCTGAAACACATCAGACAGAGTTGTTATAAAGGATTTTTGAAGAGTTTTTACCACAATGAGTTCAATTGGAACTGGGGTAAGTTTTTTTTTATGCTAACAAATAAAATGTTTGGTAACTTGTTAGCCTCGGCTCACGTTAGCCAGGCTAGCAACAAAGTTAGCCAACTTGCTAGCTGTGACTGCTCTGTGCTAGTTTTAGGTTTCAGTAGATAACTAGCTAATACTACATTTAATCACGTCATTCGTGTAAGATCTATAATCGTATATAGTGGTGAAGTACATTTTACACTGGGTACTGTTACCTAGCTGTTCTTGCCTTGCAGTACTACTGTTAGTTTGATACTAAGCCATGTTGTCATGCCTGCTGTGCTGAGTCACTTGCACTACAGGCTAGTTAGCTACAGTAGCAATGCTGGCTAAGCTAAATCGAAATTGAAACCAATTCAACTGATTTGGTGTAGGAGAGCTACCGATATCCAATCTATCAACAAATGTTTGATATCACATTATGTTTACAAGTTAGACACTGTTGGAAGCCTTTAATTAGCTAGATTGACACTCACACATGCACTTTCAAATGGCGCGGTGCTATCCGGTATCTTTGGGACGTCCCTAACCTTAATCTTTTTAAATTTCAATGTATGGATGTCCCTAGGAGCCTAGATTACACGGAGCCTTTGAGGGGATTCCTCTATTGTGAATCTAACAGTTACTAACGTGATTTTGCTAGCCATTACTGTGAAAAGTGACACCAATGAGTATTGGTGAGATTGATGTAAAAGTTTGAAGCCTGGCAGTTCCTGTCAATGAAACATGTATGTTATATCAACAGCAGTGGTCATCAAAGTATAACACCCAAATCTCCCTTTCTAGTATGATTTGTCTGCCTCCACCTTTTCCCCTGATGGAAGGGTGTTCCAGGTGGAATATGCCATGAAGGCAGTAGAAAACAGCAGGTATGTGATCTTTCCATATTTTAATGTGTTTTTGAATGCAGTACTACCCACATGATGGAAAGTGACAGGAATATGCACAAATCACTTTTTTGTACTCAAGTGTCTCAATTTGTTGTTTTTTGTTCTTTCTCCTTACAGCACAGCAATTGGGATACGATGCAAGGATGGGGTTGTGTTTGGTGTCGAGAAATTGGTTCTCTCCAAACTTTACGAACAAGGCTCAAACAAGCGTATCTTCAATGTCGACCGTCACGTAGGGATGGTATGTATTCATCCACAGACCACATGCCCAGTATATGTGTGTTTACCAACAAAACTGATGTGCACGCAACCACATGGAGAAAAACCCCAATCTTACAATCAAAGGATTAAAATGTAAGCTATTTTGTCTGCAAATGTTTATTAAACATCAAGAGATTTACCCATTGTACTTTATATGCTGTTTATTTCAAATACATAGTTACAGGTTAGCTAGCTAGCTCACGATAGCTTCCAAACCCTACTGGATTGGCTGTTGATACCTAGCATGCTGTCGGCTTGCTAGCACCAACATGGCGAGCCACTCTGGACGAAGCTAGCGTGGCTGGGCAAATCATCGCTAGTTAGTGGATCTTGGCCCGTAACACTCAGAGTATTTGCAATGTCGTCCTTTCTCTGCTGTTTACTTTGTGCATTGCTGAATCTACCTTTTAACTTTTTTACCGATAGGCAGTGGCTGGACTACTGGCTGATGCTCGATCCCTGTCTGAGGTGGCCAGAGAGGAGGCCTCCAACTTCAGATCCAACTATGGACACAATATCCCACTGAAGGTAAAAAGAACTCTGATACTCTTGATCAGTGTTTTCTCTCAAACTCCTCCTTGTGTACCCTGTCAGTTCCATGTATTTGGTCTGTTCTGTTACTACCACACCTGATTCAACTGGATTACTGTGACTGTATTAACATGTTTTGTCAACATATTCTGAATTGATTTGCCTTGTCCCCAAGTCCTATGGACAATTGACATATTCCTTGATTTGAGATAAAATGCATACAGGTGAAGTTGAAGTTTACATAGACTTAGGTTGGAGTCATTAACTTGTTTTTCAACCACTCCACAAATTTCTTGTTAACAAACTATAGTTTTGGCAAGTCGGTTAGGACATCTACTTTGTGCATGACACAAGTCATTTTTACAACAATTGTTACAGACAGATGATTTCACTTATAATTCACTGTATCACAATTCCAGTGGGTCAGAAGTTTACATACACTAAGTTGACTGTGCCTTTAAACAGCTTGGAAAATTCCAGAAAAGGATGTCATGGCTTTAGAAGCTGATAGGCTAATTGACATTATTTGAGTCAATTGGAGGTGTACCCGTGGATGTATTTCAAGGCTTACCTTCAAACTCAGTGCCTCTTTGCTTGACATCATGGGAAAATCAAAAGAAATCAGCCAAGTCCTCTAAAAAAAAATTGTCGCCATCCACAAGTCTGGTTCATCCTTAGGAGCAATTTCCAAACGCCTGAAGGTACCACGTTCATCTGTACAAACAATAGTACACAAGTATAAACACCATGGGACCACGCAGCCGTCATACCGCTCAGGACGGAGACACATTCTGTCTCCTAGAGATGAACGTACTTTGGTGCGAAAAGTGCAAAACAATCCGAGAACAACGGCAAAGGACCTAGTGAGTAAAACGAGTCCAATGTTGACATAACCTGAAAGGCCGCTCAACAAGGAAGAAGCCACTGCTCTAAAACGTCTATAAAAAAAAAAAAAAGCCAGACCACGGTTTGCAATTGCATATGAGGACAAATATTGTACTTTTTGGAGAAATGTCCTATGGTCTGATGAAACAAAAATAGAACTGTTTGGTCATAATGACCATCGTTATGTTTGGATGAAAAAGGGGGATGCTTGCAAGCTGAAGAACACCGTCCCAACTGTGAATCACGGGGGTGACAGCATCATGTTGTGGGGGTGCTTGGCTGCAGGAGGGACTGGTGCACTTCACAAAATAGATGGCATCATGAGGAAAATGATGTGGACATATTGAAGCAACATCTCAAGACATCAGTCAGGAAGTTAAAGCTTGGTCGCAAATGGGTCTTCCAAATGGACAATGACCCCAAGCATACTTGCAAAATGGCTTAAGGACAAAGTCAAGGTATTGGAGTGGTCATCACAAAGCCCTGACCTCAATCCTATAGAAAATGTGTGGGCAGAACTGAAAAAGTGTGTGCGAGCAAGGAGGCCTACAAACCTGACTCAGTTACACCAGCTCTGTCAGGAGGAATGGGACAAAATTCACCCAACTTATTGTGGGAAGCTTGTGGAAGGCTACCTGAAACTTTGACCCAAGTTAAACAATTTAAAGGCAATGCTACCAAATACTAATTGAGTGTATGTAAACTTCTGACCCCCTGGGAATGTGATGAAATAAATAAATGCTGAAATAAATCATTCTCTCTACTATTATTCTGACATTTCACATTCTTAAAATAGTGGTGATCCTAACAGACCTAAGACAGGGAACATTTACTAGGATTAAATGTCAAGAATTGTGAAAAACTGAGTTTAAATGTATTTGGCTAAGGTGTATGTAAACTTCTGACTTCAACTGTATAATCTCTCTTTACAGCATCTCTCAGAGAGAGTGGCCATGTACGTCCATGCCTACACGTTATACAGTGCGGTGCGGCCGTTTGGATGTAGCTTCATTTTGGGCTCTTACGATCAAGATGATGGTCCTCAGCTGTACATGGTTGACCCCTCTGGAATCTCATATGTGAGTTATTTTTGGGGGGGTTTATCCCCAAACAAGTGCTGTTTGTCATTCATTTACTGTTTTCACACTACACGTTTAGGGACGGTTTCCCGGACCAAGATTAAGACTCATCCAGGAATGAGGCATTCTCTGTGGGGATTTTACCTTGAGCATGTGGTTTAGTCCTGGACTAGTTTTAATCTGGGTCATGGAAAATGGCCCTTTTTTTTAAGGTGTTTGAACCTATGCAATGTTTGATTGATTGGGAATGTTGATTGATTGCCAACATATACAACATCTATCTTATTATTCAACCTTAAATTATGACCTGAAGTTTGTAACATTAGGCAATGCTGTTAAAATATTAGATGACCACTTATTAATTATTTTATCAAGGGTTACTGGGGATGTGCTATTGGAAAAGCCAAGCAAGCCGCCAAGACAGAAATTGAAAAGCTTCAGGTAAGAATATTACTTGAGCCGAGTTTCTTAAGACAAGGGAAGATCTTGCTTAATTGTTTGACTTTGATTTTGTATGCTATTGCTATCAACAGATGAAAGACATGACCTGCAGGGAGTTGGTAAAAGAGGTGGCCAAAATGTAAGTGTTTTATTAAAGGAACACAAACCCACACTGTTGTTCACGCTCATGAATAGCCTCCAATCAAGGCACTGCGTATTAAGTTGCTACTAACATGTACTGTTGTATGTTTTGTAGAATCTACATTGTACATGATGAAGTGAAAGACAAATCGTTTGAGTTGGAACTAAGCTGGGTTGGAGAAGGTAATGCCACTTTCCCTTATACACATGTATTTTTAAGTGTGGTATTGTCTCCCTTTGTACATCTGTACATGACAAATGTAACAAAGGCAGAGTTTTGTGCCCTGGTCTAAGCCACCACTAGTGTACCGGGTTAACAGCCATAGTGTTTTTGTAACAAACTTGTCTCTGGTTGTGAGCAGTGTCACACATTTTAAATCTGACAGTTAACCCAGCTCATAACTAGGCAAGTCAGTTAAGAACAAATTCTTATTTACAATGACGGTCTACCCCGGTCAAACCCTAACGACGCTGGGCCAATTGTGTGCCACCCTATGGGGCTCCCGAGCGGCGCGGCGGTCTAAGGCACTGCATCTCCGTGCTAGAGGCATCACTACAGACCCTGGTTCGGTTCCAGGCTGTTTCACAACTGTCCGTGATTGGGAGTCCATAGGGCGTTGTCCGGGTTTGGTCGGGGTAGGCCGTCATTGTAAATAAGAAATTGTTCTTAACCGACTTGCCTAGTTAAATAAAATAACAAAGTGATGTATGGCAAGCATGTGCTATAAGGGGTTATGATTCTGTTAGATACTCAATCTAGCTATCACCTGGTCTAGTCAAATTGATCGCAGCTGGATGTTCTGCTTGAACTGAGCAGTGAAACTTATGACATGTCCCTTCACCAGTGACAAATGGAAAACATGAGCTGGTTCCAAAAGACGTCAGGGAGGAGGCAGAGAAGTACGCTAAGGTATGTACCACGACTACCATTCATTCATTTTTATTTTCCATGGCATTTCTGTGACACTGTATTCTAACCAAAAATACGTCTGTGGTTTGAACTCGAGTCTCCTGTGCGCCACACGACTGAGTTAGCTTGCTGAGCTAAAGCCCAAGTTTTAGCCCAGGGAGCCAACTCAAGTCTTCAGGTCCCAGGCAAGGTTACCCATCATGTGAGAATGGTTCACTGAACCACTTCCATTATATCTGTCTTGCTGATTCGCAATGCCTTATGCTTCCACCATAGGATTCCTTGGAGGAGGAAGATGACTCTGATGAAGACAACATGTAAACTCATTTCTGTGATTTCTCCACCCGTCACACACCTACTGACAGGACGGCTCTCCAAGAGGCACAAGTTGTTTTGTAATTAATGGACCATTCATGTCATTTCTTTCCTTTTTGGGTTTGATGAATTTCAGCCTTGAAATAAAAGTTGAAGATAAGCACTGTTTATACTAAAAGCATCTTTGGCCTTTTTTTTGTGAGACACTAAATGCTGTCAAGGGTTTGCCTCTGTCATTTGATTTTGTAATTGTGTGTATTTAGCACATATCTCAAGGACGGTCACTTGATCCTTCTGGTGGTGCCAGTTGTGGAAGAAGACCAAGACTATTTCAGTGCAGTGTGATATGTTTCAGGTATGAGTCAGTGACCCGAAGGGCAAAAGTCTCCACATTGACCTCCAACTCCATGCCAGCCTCATCTGATTCTATCCCTGCTTGGATACAATTTAAATCAAATTTTATTCATCACATAACCCACAATAACATCTGCTAAATATGTGTAACTAAATACTTGTGTTCCTAGCTCCAACAGTGCAGTAGTATCTAACAATACACATCTAAAAGAATGCAAGTAAGGAATATATAAATATTAGATTGAGCAATGTTGACCAGTGTCTTGAATCTAAGGGATTGATTAGCTCCTCATCTGTACATTTGATAAAGACATGTCCTTCTGCCTGTCTGAGACAGATTATCTTGTTGTGGCGCTGATGTCAACCTAGTAGATTTAGGCTTGGAATTTCACGTCAGGATACTCAGCCAGAAGAGTAGCCAGTGTTCAGTTACACCCCTCAACACGGCTATATACGTTCATTGTCTGGCTTTAGGTAAGTAGTAAGCAAGATTTGACAGCAATCATTTCAATGGCTTTTACGTGCACATGCTTTCTTCCGGTTACGTAACCAACTTGCCTGCTCTGACGTCCTACAAACGCGAACAAGGCGCAATTGGCCTCAATTTAAAACGAATCGATACTTTATATTTAACTCGTAACTCGCATCCTCTCCCCAGCAAATGACTACCTTGCTAGTAACTCATAAATTCAAATACGAGTTACCGCTAGCACCATCTAACGAGTGAGTAGCAATTACTTGTGTTTTCAGTTCACATATAGTATATTTCCCACCTCGGAGTGACAAGGAAGCCAGTGTCGAAAATAGGCGGTCCATTGTAAAATATTTCTAACCAGTGAAAGGCTTGGATTGAGATAAAAGCCAATCATATTTTCATGTTGGGGTGTTATTCTTGTAAAAGAAGCCAAGTATGAGAGGACCAATAGCACATTTTCTCTCAAAGCGCCGATTTCCATCTCTACCAACCATAAATACAGAGAAGGTATGTCCTATAGAATTTGAAGAAAGTGTTGACCAATCATATTTCTACGATTCGACCACCGCTGTCAAGCCAGCCAATCGGATTTCGAGAGACCCAGTTTCAGCTCAACAGCTTGTTATTCGTGTATTGCTTTGCAAATCTGGCTAGCAAGTCGTGTCGTTGCATGTAAGTATAAAAACAATATATATCCCTCTCTAATGAATTACAAACGTTTAACAGTTCACGCTATTTAGATCAACGTGACACCCGTGTCGTTAGTTATCGGACGAGACTTCGCTAAATTTCGTATTTTTTCCTGTAAGGTTACGCTGGTAAAGAATTGAATGCCAGTGACCAGTTGGCTTGTTTTTGCAGTGAAGAAATGTATGCGCCTTTTGTGAAACTGGATAATAAATAATGATTGTTCTGATACTTTTTTGTTTTATCGTCGAACAAACCTACCTGACTGCCTCTCGTTTATCCAAATGAGAACCACCGTTTGAAATGTTCTGCCTGAACTAGCTGGCCAACTCAATGACTAGCAAGGCGCTTTAAATCGCCATATCGAGAAACTGTTAACGTTGGCTAGCTAGCATGTTTAAGTTAGCTAACTAGCTAAATTTAGCTTTCGAGTTGAGGGAAATCTTCTGTCGTTACTTACTTTAAACACACTATTTATCATCTCTGTTTCTACTAAAACATATTGTCTAAGAGACTGGTACACCTTTTGTAGCCAGCTCCTCTATATTTCTCAAGCAGTTAGGAATGAGCTCCCAGCCTGACATGGTGCAGCACGGCGAGCTATGATGGCGACGTGACACAGTCAGATTGCGAGCAAAGCGGGAAGGAACACGCACTATTCTGTCTGTTGTCTATGTGCAACGTCCTTGTAGTATGTTAACGCTGGGCTGTAATTCTATTGATAAAATTATTTTTAAAACCTTTTGACTTTTTGGTCAACAATCAGCATGAGCATACAGTTAAACTAGATAGCCAGTAGCCACACATTTTTGTGAGTCTGGAGGGAGGGGGCTGCATCGAGCTTGAAAAGAATGCGTTAGAAGTAGCAGGCTAGTTCGTCGTTAGCCTGTTAGCATATTTACTATTTTTCGACTAAAATTGATTTAGTCCGAATCACGGCTGTTTTGACAGCTTTATTCATCTGCAATTCCTATCTTGTTTTACAGCAATCAAAACCAATCGAGCTGGACTCCCTCAAATAGCCTCTACGATGAAGGTAAGTCATTTGGCTAACCTCAGTTGAAAACAGCAGTGAAGCCGACGCCTCTTTCACTTGGCTTGCAAAGAGACTGGGGGACAACTGTCTATATGGTTGGCAACAATATATGACAATTTGAAGGTGTCAATGTCACATACAGTACCAGTCAAAAGTTTGGACACACCAACTCATTCAAGGGTTTTTCTTTATTTCTACTATTTTCTACATTGTAGAATAATAGCGAAGACATCAAAACTATGAAATAACACATGGAATCATGTAGTAACCAAAAAGGTGTTTAAACAAATCAAAATCTATTTTTTATTTTAGATCTTCAAAGTAACCACCCTTTGCCTTGATGACAGCTTTGCACACTCTTGGCATTTGTTCAAAGCTTCACCTGGAATGCTTTTTCAACAGTCTTGAAGGAGTTCCCACATGCTGTGCACTCGTTGGCTGCTTTTCCTTCACTCTGCAGTCCAACTCACCCCAAACCATCTCAATTGGGTTGAAGCCAGGTCATCTGAAGCAGCACTCATCACTCTCCATCTTGATCAAATACCTCTTACGCTGCCTGGATGTGTGTTGGGTCATTGTCCTGTTGAAAAACAAATGATAGTCCCACTAAGCGCAAACCAGATGGGATGGCGTATCGCTGCAGAATGCTGTGGTAGCCATGCTGGTTAAATGTGCCTTGAATTCTAAATAAATCAGTGTCACCAGTAAAGCACCATTACACCACCTCCTCCATGCTTCACGGTAGGAACCACACATGCAGAGATCATCCGTTAACCTACTCTGCATCTCAGAAAGACACGGCGGTTGGAACCAAAAATCTCAAATTTGGACTCATCAGACCAAAGGACAGATTTCCACCGGTCTAATGTCCATTGCTTGTGTTTCTTGTCCCACACGAGTCTCTTCTTATTGGTGACCTTTAGTAGTGGTTTCTTTTCAGCAATTTGACCACGAAGGCCTGATTCACGCAGTCTCCTCTGAACAGTGGATGTTGAGATGTCTGTTATTTGAACTCATTAGGTGAAGCATTTATTTGGGCTGCAATCTGAGGTGCAGCGGTCCTCATGAGAGCCAGTTTCATCATAGCGCTTGATGGTTTTTGCGACTGCACTTGAAGAAACTTTCAAAGTTCTGGATTGACTGACCTAAATGATGGACTGTCATTTCTTTTTGCTTATTTGAGGGCTTATGGCAAGAACAGCTATGTGGTAAAAGCCCAAATCCATATATCTTCTGTTTACCACCCCTACCTTGTCACACCACAACTGGCTCAAACGCATTGAGGAAAGAAATTCCACAAATTAACTTAACAGGGCACACCTGTTCATTGAAATGCATTCCAGGTGACTTCCCCATGAAGCTGGTTGAGAGTGCCAAGATTGTGCAAAGCGTGGCTACTTTGAAGAATCTCAAATACAAAATACATTTTGACTAACACTTTTTTGGTTACAGCATGATTCCATATGTGTTGTTTAATAGTTTGTCTTATCTATTATTCTACAGTGTAGAACATAGTAAAAAATAAACACCCTTGAATTAGTAGGTGTGTCCAAACTTTTGACTGGTACTGTATATTTAATTTCAATGTCAAAGTTTTCATGTAGGCTTCACCGTATATGACAATTTTCAGACAGCATTGCCCACCTCTTCCTGAGCAAGACAACAAATGTTCTTGAGTTGAAAAACCGCTAATGCAATGTTTGTGGCATCATGCTTCCTGGACATCTCTTTCAATAGTGGTCAAACATGGTCTGTTTACTTTCTAAGAACAATGATAAATGTTACAGGGGTGTCTGTTTTTCTCACAGGCAGCGGACGAGCCTGCCTACCTGACCGTGGGGACGGAGGTCAGCGCGAAATACAGAGGTGCCTTCTGTGAGGCAAAAATCAAGACTGTTAAACGGACGGTGAAGGTTAAGGTAAGAGCACGGCACAACAATGGCTCCGTCTCAAATGACACCCCATTCTCCTTATAGTGCACTACTATAAACGGAATGGGGCTGGGGTCAAAAGTATTGCACTATATAGGGAAGAGGGTGTCAATTGGGACATAGACAACATTCTAATCAAACATGGGAGTAATGTGAAAGGGTACAAATGGTGATGTCCAAATCTGACAAGGATATGTTGTGTATATACACTGCTCAAAAAAATAAAGGGAACACTTAAACAACACAATGTAACTCCAAGTCAATCACACTTCTGTGAAATCAAACTGTCCACTTAGGAAGCAACACTGATTGACAATAAATTGACAATACCAGGAGACGTGGAGGAGGCCGTAGGAGGGCAACAACCCAGCAGCAGGACCGCTACCTCCACCTTTGTGCAAGGAGGAGCACTACCAGAGCCCTGCAAAATGACCTCCAGCAGGCCACAAATGTGCATGTGTCTGCTCAAATGGTCAGAAACGGACTCCATGAGGGTGGTATGAGGGCCCGACGTCCACAGGTGGGGGTTGTGCTTACAGCCCAACACCGTGCAGGACGTTTGGCATTTGCCAGAGAACACCAAGATTGGCAAATTTGCCACTGGCGCCCTGTGCTCTTCACAGATGAAAGCAGGTTCACACTGAGCACATGTGACGGACGTGACAGAGCGTTCTGCTGCCTGCAACATCCTCCAGCATGACCGGTTTGGCGGTGGGTCAGTCATGGTGTGGGGTGGCATTTCTTTGCGGGGCCGCACAGCCCTCCATGTGCTCGCCAGAGGTAGCCTGACTGCCATTAGGTACCGAGATGAGATCCTCAGAGCCCGTGTGAGACCATATGCTGACACATGCACATTTGTGGCCTGCTGGAGGTCATTTTGCAGGGCTCTGGCAGTGCTACTCCTTGCACAAAGGCGGAGGTAGCGGTCCTGCTGCTGGGTTGTTGCCCTCCTACGGCCTCCTCCACGACTCCTGATGTACTGGCCTGTCTCCTGGTAGCGCCTCCATGCTCTGGACACTACGCTGACAGACACAGCAAACCTTCTTGCCACAGCTCGCATTGATGTGCCATCCTGGATGAGCTGCACTACCTGAGCCACTTGTGTGGGTTGTAGACTCCGTCTCATGCTACCACTAGAGTGAGAGCACCGCCAGCATTTAAAAGTGACCAAAACATCAGCCAGGAAGCATAGGAACTGAGAAGTGGTCTGTGGTCACCACCTGTAGAATCACTCCTTTATTGGGGGTGTCTTGCTAATTGCCTATAATTTCCACCTTTTGTCTATTCCATTTGCACAACAGCATGTGAAATGTATTGTCAATCAGTGTTGCTTCCTAAGTGGACAGTTTGATTTCACAGAAGTGTGATTGACTTGGAGTTACGTTGTGTTGTTTAAGTGTTCCCTTTATTTTTTTGAGCAGTGTATATATAGGCCAAGTAGACAAGCTGATTGTCCAGTTTCGGTCACAGTTTTGCTGCAAAAGGACCCCCCCATCTAAATGTTAGTGTATGCCAGTGACATCTTTCACGTAGACCTTGTTCTATGAACAGTTGCTCAGTTTGTTTCAGAAAGCGTTATGCTAATCCAGGGGTCTTCAAACTTTTTCTAGCATACTTTTTTTTTTGTCATTCTCCTCTACCCTGCGACTCTTCCCCCGATCCTTGGTGTACAGGAGATGTTTTCTGTTAATATAACTGGTAAAATAAGGTTAGTAAACAACTAAGGGGCCCCATAAAATCATATGTAGTATTTTCCTGATTTTATTTATTTTTTATCTTTCGATATTATAATTATTCATAGAGCAACAATAACAAATGATGTTCTGAGTCATGTCAATGCTTAAATCACATGGAAATACCATTATTTTTTTATTTTTTTTGGTATGGAAAAGAACAATGCATTTGTGATTTGAGTTTAATTCCCCTTCATCTGTGCATCGGGCAAGAAAGGAATGTGTCGGTCTAGCCTACTGCTGCACCACATGTCATGGCAGAGTTTGCAAAACAATTGCCACTCAATTTATACAAATAATCATGATCTAGTAATGTCAGGTAAACCTAATTTGCATTTGAGAGTTTTTTGCGAAAGTCTTTTTCCACCCACAAGACTGTTATCATTAGCATCGCTAACTGGCTATACATACAGAGTGATAGACAAATGCGCGCACCAAACAGATGGACAGCAATTTTTCTGGAAAATAATTGTCATATATTGTGTTGCGTTTGGCTTTTTAAGCCAACAGTGGCTAACCAGGGGTGGGATAATGTCGATGTGTCTTTGATTGGACAGTGGCCGGGAGCTTTATGGTTGACTGTTTGCGATGGAACACATGGGGGAAAAATGCATGCGTCACCCTTTATTTGGATAGTCCGGATTGTCTGTTGCTAATTAACTGCTTGCTATGTTTAGGGTTAGTAGATTAGTTGAAATGTTACAGATAGTAGGTTAAGCATCTACAGATGGACTATCCATATATAGTGTTACCAATGCATGTACTTACAGAATTGATTGGCAAGCTACTCATAGTTGGGCTGCGAGCTACTGGTAGTTTGCGATCTAGATGTTGGAGACCCCTGGGTTAATCTGACCTATGCAGTCCCAACTAGACACTCTGAAAATAGTTAATTTAGTCTTATCATAACAAACGCTGGTGATAGTCTGTCATCATGACTGCATTGGTTACAGCGTGTTGGGTAAAACACATGTTTCACATTAAATACACTGAACCGTGTTGGTCCCTTGTTTTTTGAGCTGCAATTAAAAATCCCTGAAATCTGTGCTGGGGACAATAAAAGGCCACTTTAAAATTAGCGGTTGTCACAACACAATGCTTCAGAAGTGAAGTTTTGTGGGAGCGTGCAATCGGCATGCTGACTGCAGGTATGTCCACCAGAGCTGTTGCCAGATAATTGAATGTTAATTTCTCTACCATAAGCTACCCCCAAAGTCATTTTAGATAATTTTGCAGTATGTCCAACCGGTCTCACAACCGCAGAGCACGTGTAACCACGCCAGCCCAGGACCTCCACACCCAGCTTCTTCTTCACCTGCGCGATCATCTGAGGGGTGCTGAGGAATATTTTTGTCTGTAATAAAGCCCTTTTGTGGGGGGAAACTCATTCTGATTGGATGGGCATATGCCCTCCAAGGCCCACCCATGGCTACACCCCTGCCCAATCATGTGAAATCCATAGACTAGGGCCTAATGAATCTGGTTTTGTATTTTTTCGAACAACCGATAGGCCTAGGAGTTTTGGTTCATATGTCCTTTTTTAATTATTCCTTAAAACACCATTGTGAACATGTGGGTGCCACTGAACTGGTGAACCTGCCTATAGGTCAGGGCTGATGATGGTTATTGTTTTAAGATCAAGTGATCCCACACCAATCACCAGCTAGCAGCATTGTGACCTGACCACCTGTATTCTCCGCTGTTCTCCTTTGCTTCTGCTCTTCTATTATGATTGTCACAACAAGGTCAGAGTACCCTTGATTGATTATTTAATTGGTCTAGTGTTCGTGGGACGAGGTAGGAAACCCCATTTGAACTTTCTCCACATAGAAAGATGGGTGAAGGCTATTATGCACCTGGTAGTACTAGAAGCACATGCCTACTATTGTATCAGATCTTAAACCATCTGTAGCTTGAAACCCCTGTTTGTACAACTGTGCCTTCCAGCGTTGGCATGTGAGGTTCGTCTATAGGCTCCTTGGTAACTGACTGGTCAAATAAAATGTAATTTGTCATATTTCGTGGCTAGTCAGGAAGAGGAAAGTTTTCTGTTACTCAACTAGATTATTTCATCTTGACTGAATTCCTTTTGTTTCCCTCCTCTCTCCCTAGGTGATGCTCAAAGGAGACACTACCTCACAAGTTGTTCAAGATGACCAAGTGAAAGGACAGTTGAGGGTAAGTTTGGAACTAACTGTTGTAAGAATTTGCAGACGAATAGGTAAACCACCACTACCCTCCGTATTATTGACCAACATGCAATCATTGGAAAACAAACTGGACGATCTAAGACTATACAACCAACGGGACATTAACTGTAATATCTTGTTTCACTGATACGTAGTTAACCTTTCTAGCGCAGGCGTTCCGCTAGCGGAACCCCTCGACAACTTTCCGCTGAAAAAGCAGCGCGGGAAATAAACATATTTTTTTTAAATATGTAACTTTCACACATTAACAAGTGCAATACAGCAAATGAAAGATAAACATCTTGTTAATCTACCCATCGTGTCCGATTTCAAAAAGGCTTTACAGCGAAAGCACAACATATGATTATGTTAGTTCAGAGCCAAGTCAAAAAAACACAGCCATTTTTCCAGCCAAAGATAGGAGTCACAAAAAGCAGAAATATAGATCAAATTGATCAGTAACCTCTGATGATCTTCATCAGATGACACTCGTAGGACATCATGTTACACAATACATGTATGATTTGTTTACATTGGCGCGTTATGTTTAGTAATTTTTTGATTCCAAAACATCCGGTGATCTTGCAGATAGCCACAGAAATCCCAGAAATACTCATAATAAACATCGATAAAAGATACAAGTGTTATTCACAGAATTAAAGAGACTTCTCCTTAATGCAACCGCTGTGTCAGATTTATAAAAAAAACTTTGCAGAAAAAGCATAATCATAGAACGGCGCTCAGAGACCAATCCAGCCCGAAAAATCTGCCATTTGGAGTCAACAGAAGTTAGAAATAACATAATAAATATTCACTTACCTTTTGATCTTCATCCGAATGCACTCCCAGGAATCCCAGTTCGACAATAAATGACTGATTTGTTCCATAAAGTCCATTTATGTCCAAATAGCCACTAGTTGTTAGCATGTTCAGCCCAGTAATCCATCTTCATGAGCACTAGGTCCAGACAAAACTCAAAGTTCCGTTACAGGTCGTAGAAACATATCAAACAATGTATGGAATCAACCTTTAGGATGTTTTTATCATAAATCATCAATAATTTGAGCCATATGAGTTCTGTTATACTCACAGACATCATTCAAATAGTTTTAGAAACTTCTAATAATATACAATACTACTAATAATATGCATATATTAGCATCTGGGACAGAGTAGCAGGCAGTTTACTCTGGGCACGCATGTCATATCCCAAACAG
The DNA here is from genome assembly GCF_029448725.1 of Salvelinus fontinalis. Taxonomy (NCBI): domain Eukaryota; kingdom Metazoa; phylum Chordata; class Actinopteri; order Salmoniformes; family Salmonidae; genus Salvelinus; species Salvelinus fontinalis. The sequence continues at coordinate 20,560,279 of NC_074680.1, forward strand.
GTTAAACAACGACAAGGATAATAGAGCTGGCTGGCTTCTCCATGCGTCGGCACGAAAGTGTAGCTACGTCTGGTAAAACGAGGGGCGTGTTTATCTATTTGTCAACAACTGCTGGTGCGCAATGTCTAATATTAAGTCTGGAGGTTTTGCTCTCCTGATGTAGAATACCTCATAAACTGTAGATCGCACCAAGAGTTCTCATCTATATTATTCGTAGCAGTCTTTACCGCAACAAAGCGATGCTGGCACTAATACAGCTCATTGAGTGCGGTCTAAGGCCATAAGCAAACAATAAAATGCTCATTCAGAAGCGGTGTGTCTAGTGGCCGGGGACTTTAATGCAGGCAAACTTAAATCGATTTCTACCAGCATATCACATGTGCAACCAGAGGCACAAAAAACAACTCTAGACCACCTTTACTCCACACACAGAGACGCGTACAGAGCTCTCCCTCGCCCTCCATTAGGCAAATCTGACCATAATTCTATCCTCCTGATTCCTGCTTACAAGCAAAAACTGAAGCAGCAAGTACCAGTGACTCGCTCAATATGGAAGTGGTCAGATGATGTTGATGCTGCGCTACAGGACTGTCTTGCTAGCACAGACTGGAATATGTTCCAGGATTCATCCAATGCCATTGAGTACACCACCTCAGTCACCGGCGTCTTCAATATGTGCATCAACGATGTTGTCCCAACAGTGACTGTACATATATATCCCAACCAGAATCCATGGATTACAGGCAACATCCGCATCGAGCTAAAGGCTAGAGCTGCCGCTTTCAAGGAGCGGTAGACTAATCCGGACGCTTATAAGAAATCCTGCTATTCCCTCAGATGAACAATCAAACAGACAAAGCGTCAATAAAGGACTAAGATTGAATCCTACTACACTGGCTCTGACACTCGTCAGATGTGACAGGGCTTAAACTACTACCCACAACAAAGGGAAAGCCAGCTGCGAGTTGCCCAGTGATGCGAGCTAAATGCCTTTTCATGCTCGCTTTGAGGCAAGCAACACTGACGCATGCATGAGAGCACCAGCTGTTCTGGAAGACTGTGTGATGAAGCGCTCTATAGCCGATGTGAGCATGACCTTTTTAAAACAGGTCTACATTTACAAAGCTGCGGAGCCAGACGGATTACCAGGACGTGTACTCAAAGCATGTGCGGACCAACTGAAGTGTCTTCACTGACATTTTCAACTTTTGCCTGACCAAGTCTGAAATACCTACATGTTACAAACAGACCACCATAGTAACCTGTGCCCAAGAAAGCGAAGGTAACCTACCTGAATGATTACCGTCGGTAGCCATGAAGTGCTTTGAAAGAATGGTCATGGCTCACATCAACACCATCATGCCGGAAACACTAGACCCACTCCAGTCACTCTCCACACTGTCCTTTCCCACCTGTGAGAATACTGTTCATTGACTATAGCTCACAGTTGACCACAGTTCAACACCATAGTGCCCACGAAGCTCATCTCTAAGCTAAGGACCCTGGAACTAAACACCTACCTCTGCAACTGGATCCTGGACTTTCTGATGGACCACCCCCAGGTGGTAAGGGTAGGCAACAACACATCTGACACGCTGATCCTCAACACGAGCCCCTCGGGGTGCGTGCTTAGTCCAGTTCTGTACTTCCACGACTGTGTCGCCAAGCACGACTCCATTACCATCAAGTTTGTTGTAGTTCAACAGTGGTAGGCCTGATGAGAAAGCCTATAGGGAGGAGGTCAGAGGCAGTGTGGTGCCAGGACAACAACTTATTCCTCAATGTGATAAAGACAAAGGAGCTGATCATGGACTATAGGAAAAGGAGGGCTGAACAGGGCCCCATTAAACTCGACGGGCTGTAGTGGAGCGGGCCCGTACACTCAACCAGTACTTCACTGGAGCCAAGCTTCCTGCCATAGAGGACCTAATATACTAGGCGGTGTCCGAGGAAAGACCATAAAATTGTCCGACTTCAGTCACCCGTCATAGACTGTTCTCTCTGCTACCGCACGGCAAGCGGTACCGGAACGCCAAGTCTAGGACCAAGCTTAACAGCTTCTACCCCCAAGCCATAATACTGCTGAACAATTAATCAAATGGCCACCCGGACTATTTACATTGACCCCCCCCTTGTTTTTACGCTGCTGCTACCCGCTGTTTAATATCTATGTATTGTCACTTTACAAATTACCTCTACTAACCTGTAACCCACACATTACCCCCTGTAATTTTGTTTTTTAAATAATTTTTTACTTGAGTTTATTTGAGAAATTATTATTGAATTGCATTGTTGGTTAAGAGCTTCTAAACAAGCATTTCACGCTAAGGTCTACACCTGTTGTATTCGGCGCATGTGACATATCATTTGATTTGATCATCTTAAACCACTGAAATATATTTTCCATAACCAAAAATATTGTGTTTTGAGCTGGTGTATAAAACTGAAAGTAAAAGACACAAAAAAACTTAAGTACGGGAAGCATATAAATAACGCACATAGAACAGATCTACCGCTTCTTAGACTTGCTTTCAATCAGAATAACCGGTCTATAACTCTAATTTCTATGTGAATTTGGTCGGGTCGCCCCAAAAAGTTACATATTGCAGCTTTTACTGTTGCCATTTTGAGTTATTTTTAAAATGGGAGTGTAAGAGCAGCTCATATGAGGTGTCTGTCTCATCTCCCTGGCATCTTTTTGCAGGTGGGCTCCACAGTGGAGGTGAAGAGTGCAGAGGGGATCTGCAGTGAGGCAACCATCAACAAACTCACAGACGCCAGTTGGTACACAGTGGGTAAGTTCATTTAATAACACTTAAACTAGTTTACAAAAAGTCCTGCTCCTGTTATCACCTGATAATGGTAGACTACATAGGTCTTTGTTGTTTGGTTGCGTTTTGACTATTCTCTGTCATAACTGACTTGGTCAATGGGACTGAACTCAGCAAAAAAAAGAAACGTCCTCTCACTGTCAACTGCGTTTATTTTCAGCAAACTTAACATGTGTAAACAACAAGATTCAAGAACTGAGAAATACAAACAGAACACGTTCCACAGATGTGACTAAGCAGGTAGCTTAGTGGTTAGAGCATTGGACTAGTAATCGAAAGGTTGCAAGATCGAATCCCCGAGCTGAGAAGGTAAAAATCTGTCGTTCTGCCCCTGAACAAGGCACTTAACCCACTGTTCCTAGGCCGTCATTGAAAATAAGGATATGTTCTTAAAAACTTCTTATGGATGAAATCCCTACGGGATCGATTTGACAACAGCCAGTGGAAGTGCAGGGCGCCAAATTCAAATTCCTCAAACATAGAAGTATTTTACACCATTTTAAAGATAAACTTGTTAGTCCCTCCACAGTGTCCGATTTCAAAAAGGCTTTACGACGAAAGCATACCATGCGATTATGTTAGATCAGCAACTAGTCACAGAAAAATACAGCCATTTTTCCAGCCAAAGAGAGGAGTCACAAAAAGCAGAAACGGAGATCAAATTAATCACTAACCTTTGATCTTCATCAGATGACACTCATAGGACTTCATGTTACACAATACATGTATGTTTTGTTCGCTAAAGTTCATATTTATATCCAAAAATCTCAGTTAACGTGCCAATGTAATGTTCAGTAATGTTTTGCTTCCAAAACATTCAGTGATTTTGCAGAGAGCCACATCAATTTACAGAAATACTCATAATAAATGTTGATGAAAATACAAGTGTTATACATGGAATTGAAGATGTACTTCTCAATGCAACCGCTGTCAGATTTCAAAAAGCTTTACGGAAAAAGCACACCATGCAATAATCTGAGTACAGACGCTCAGACCAAAACAAGCCATACAAATACCCGCCATGTTGAGTCAACAAAGTCAGAAATAGCATTATAAATATTCACTTAACTTTGATCTTCATCGGAATGCACTCCCAGGAATCCCAGTTCCACAATAAATGTTTGTTTTCGATAAAGTCCATCATTTATGTCCAAATACCTCCTTTTTGTTCGCGCGTTTAGTTCACAAATCCAAATTCAAGAGGCGCAGGCACTTAGTCCAGACAAAGTCAAAAAAGTTATATTACAGTTCGTAGAAACATGTCAAACGATGTATAGAATCAATCTTTAGGGTGTTTTTAACATAAATCTTCAATAATTTTCCAACCAGACAATTCCTTTGTTTTTAGAAAGGAAAAGGAACTCGGCTAACTCTCACGGGGTGCGCCTGACTGAGCTCATGGCATTCTGCCAGACACCTGACTCAAACAGCTCTTATTCTCTCCCCCTTCACAGTAGAAGTCTGAAACAAGGTTCTAAAGACTGTTGACATCTAGTGGAAGCCTTAGGAAGTGCAATCGGACCAATTTTTACACTGTATATTGGATAGGCAAAGACTTGAAACCCTACAAACCTCAGATTTCCTGCTTCCTGGTTGTATTTTTTCTCAGGTTTTTGCCTGCCATATGAGTTCTGTTATACTCACAGACATCATTCAAACAGGTTTAGAAACTTCTGAGTTTTTTTATCCAAATCTACTAATAATATGCATGTCTTATCTTCTGGGCCTGAGTAGCAGGCAGTTTACTCTGGGCACCTTATTCATCCAAGCTACTCAATACTGCACCCCAGCCATAAGAAGTTAACCGACTTGCCTAGTTAAATAAAGGTAAAAATAAATGAAATGTGTCCCTGAACTAATGGGGGGGGGGGTCAAAATCAAAAGTAATAGTCAGTATCTGGTGTGGCCACCAGATGCATTAAGTTCTGCAGTGCATCTCCTCGTGGACTGCACCAGATTTGCCAGTTCTTGCTGTGAGATGTTACCACACTCTTCCACCAAGGCACCTGCAAGTTCCCAGACATTTCTGGGGGGGAATGGCCCTGGCCCTCACCCTCCGATCCAACAGGTCCCAGACGTGCTCAATGGGATTGAGATCCGGGCTCTTCGCTGGCCAAGGCAGAACACTGACATTCCTGTCTTGCAGGAAATCACGCACGGAACGAGCGGTATGGCTGGTGGCATTGTCATGTTGGAGGGTCATGTCAGGATGAGCCTGCAGGAAGGGTACCACATGAGGGAGGAGGATGTCTTCCCTGTAACGCACAGCGTTGAGATTGCCTGCAATGACAACAAGCTCAGTCCGATGATGCTGTGACACACCGCCCCACACCATGACGGACCCTCCACCTCCAAATCGAGAGAGTACAGGCCTCGGTGTAACGCTCATTCCTTCGACGATAAACGCAAATCCGGCCATCACCCCTGGTGAGACAAAACCGCGACTCGTCAGTGAAGAGCACTTTTTGCCAGTCCTGTCTGGTCCAGCGACGGTGGGTTTGTGCCTGTAGGCGACGTTGTTGCCGGTGATGTCTGGGGAGGCCCTGCCTGAACACAGGCCTACAAGCCCTCAGTCCAGCTTCTCTCAGCCTATTGTGGGCAGTCTGAGCACTGATGGAAGGATTGTGCGTTCCTGGTGTAACTCGGGCAGTTGTTGTTGCCATCCTGTACCTGACCCACAGGTGTGATGTTTGGATGTACCAATCCTGTGCAGGTGTTTTTACACGTGGTCTGCCACTGCGAGAACGATCAGCTGTCCGTTCTGTCTCCCTGTAGCGCTGTCTTAGGCGTCTCACAGTACGGACATTGCAATTTATTGCCTGCCGTCCTCATGCCTCCTTGCTGCATGCCACGTTCACGCAGATAAGCAGGGACTCTGGGCATCTTTCTTTTGGTGTTTTTCAGAATCAGTAGAAAGGCCTCTTTTAGTGTCCCAAGTTTTAATAACTGTGGCCTTAATTGCCTACCGTCTGTAAGCTGTTAGTGTCTTAACGACCATTGCACAGGTGCATGTTCATTAATAGTTTATGGTTCATTAAACAAGCATGGGAAACAGTGAAGATCTGTGAAGTTATTTGGATTTTTAAGAATTATCTTTGAAAGACAGGGTCCTGAAAATGAATGTTTCTTTTTTTTGCTGAGTTTATTTGTCTATGATCTGTGGGAGCAGTATAAATATGTGTGTTAGTGTTTAAAATAAATACCATCTTGGTGGCAGGTAGCCTACCGGTTAAGAGCTTTGGGCCAGTAATCGAAAGGTTGCTGGTTCAATCCCCGAGCCGAGTAGGTGAAAACTCTGTCAAAGTGCCCTTGAACATGGCACTTAACCCTAATTGCTCCTGTAAGTTGTTCTGGATAAATATCAAATGTAAACATTACATGGGAACTGCTTCCCACTGTATTCCAGTGTTTGATGATGGGGATGAGAAGACACTCCGCAGGACGTCTCTGTGTCTTAAGGGCGAGAGACATTTTGCTGAGAGCGAGGTAAGAGGACTGGTCTTCTGGACCTGACTGTCTTCTTGGACATTTGATTTGGTGGTCCGTTTTGTTGCTCTTTGATACGTTGATTAAGATTCCTCCTCTTGCTCACTCTCCTTACTCTTCTATCTCTCTCTGTTGTTATCTAGACGTTGGACCAACTGCCCCTGACCAACCCGGAGCACTTTGGCACCCCCGTAATCGGGAAGAAGGGAAACCGCGGAGGAAGGAGGTCATCTCAGGCTCAGTAAATTGACCCTTTCACTTTACCTCTTATTTTAATCCTCACCTTTACCCCAATCCCACCCTTCTAAGTTAACCTTTTAAAGCAAAACTCCACTCAAAAACAACCTTTTGGTTTATTTTATGTCAAGTTTTCAAGTTATTTGACTTTCAAGAAGCAACATGTCACATGCCACATCATGTGATGCGTTTTGCTTCTTGCATGTCCAATATCTTAAACTTGACTGCTGACATGCGAAACATTTTAGAACTGTATCAAGAGTGGACTAATGGGGGAAAATGACCCCAAAAGTTTGAGTGGAGTTTTTTTTCATGCTGCCCTGCAGTGGGCCATATGGTACCACTGTTATTTCTTTTGATACGGTTTGATGATCTAAACTGCACTACCGCTTACATTTCCCAGTAAGATTTTAATCTGCAAACATGCTTCTGTAGATGCTCTGCTGTATATATTCAAACATGGTCATTATACACATTTTCACACGCCTTCCCTTTTTCCACATTTTGTTACTTACAGCCTTTTTCTAGAAATGATAAAAAAAATAAAAACTTCTCAGCAATCTACACAATACCCCATAATGACAAAGCAAACAATGACAAAATATACAGCACTACCTTATTTACGTAAGTATTCAGACCCTTTGTAATGAGACTTGAAATTGTGTCCAGGTACATCCTGTTTCCATTGATAATCCTTGATGTTTCTACAACTTGATTGGAGTCCACCTGTGGTAAATTCAATTGATTGGACATGATTTGAAAAGGCACAAACCTGGCTATGTAAGGTCCCACAGTTGACAGTGCATGTCAGAGCAAAAACCAAGCCGTGAGGTCAAAGGAATTGTCCGTAGAGCTCAGAGACGGGTGCCCTGACACATCCTATCTGAGTAAGGGTACCAAAAACATTTCTGCAGTATTGAAGGTTCCCAAGAACACAATGGACTCAATCATTCTTAAATTTAATAACTTTTGGACCATCAAGACTCTTCCAAGAGCTTGCCGCCCGGCAAAACTGAGCAATTGGGGGAAATCCATTGACATTCTTGGTCAGGGAGGTGACCAAGAACCCGATGGTCACTCGGACTGAGCTCCAGAGTTCCTCTGTGGAGATGGGAGAACCTTCCAGAAGGACAACCATCTCTCTGCAGCACTCCACCAATCAGGGCTTTATGGTAGAGTGGCCAGACAGAAGCCACTCCTCAGTTAAAGGCTCATGACAGCCCACTTGAAATGTGCCAAATTGTACCTAAAGGACTCTCAGACCATGAGAAACCAGATTATCTGGTCTGATGAAACCAAGATCAAACTCTTTGGCCTGAATGCCAAGCATCATGTCTGGTAGAAACCTGGCCTTGTCTCTAAAGCGAAGCATAGTGGTGGTAGCATCATGCTATGGTGGTGGTTTTCAGCGGCAGAGACTGGGAGACTAGTCAGCATTTAGGTAAAGACGAATGGAGCCAAGTACAGAGATCTTTGATGAAAACCTGCTCCAGAGCGCTCAGGACCTCAGACTGGGGTAAAGGTTCACTTTACAACAGTACAATGACCCTAATGACCCACGCAGGAGTGGCTTCGGGACAAGTCTATGAATGTTATTGAGTGGTCCAGCCAGAGCCCGGACTTGAACCCTATTGAATATCTCTTGAGAGACCTGAAAATAGCTGTGCAGTGATGCTCCCCATCCAACCTGACAGAGATTGAGACGTTCTACAGAGAAGAATAGTTGTAACTCCCCAGGTAAGGTGTCAAGCTTGTAGCGTCATACCCAAGTAGACTCTAGGCTATAATTGCTGCCAAAGGTGCTTGAACAAAGTAAAGGGTCTAAATACTTATGTTAATGTGATATTTCAGTTTATTTTGAATAAACTTGCAAAATTTCTAAACCTGTCTTTGCTTTGTTATTATGGGATATTGTGTGTAGATTGAGAATGTTTTTAAATCAATTTTAGAATGAGGCTGTAATGTAACAATGTGGAAAAAGTCAAGGTCTCTGAATCCTTTTCTCACACACGGTACACAACGACATAGTTAGATACCTGGGCATGTTCCCATTACCAATTATGATCAAGTTGAACAAAACGTGACTGTTTCATGACATTTGTAACTGGCTCCAATATAGGCCTTTGTGTTTGATAGTGTTGAGCTTCTATAGAGCTCTGTAGAAGCGTCTGACTGAGATTAAAGATTCTGTTCCGACGTAGTCCCCTTGTTCAACCCCTCAGTGCGAACGATGACAAGGAGTCGTCATCCAGTGATGACGACAGTGAGGACAGGAGGAGGCTAAATGATGACCTGCTGGGTAAAGTGGCCAATATTCAGACTGGGACAGACCGGACATCCTGGTACCTGGCCCTGGTAAGTCACATCATGCACAGACCCCAGCCCCACACACACTCTGTTGGGGTCTCTCTCTCTCTCTGCCTGTCGTGGTCTCTCTCTCTGCCTGTCGTGGTCTCTCTCTCGCGCTCTCTGCCTGTCGTGGTCTCTCTCGCGCTCTCTCTCTCGCGCTCTCTCTGCCTGTCGTGGTCTCTCTCGCTCTCTCTGCCTGTCGTGGTCTCTCGCGCTCTCTCTGCCTGTCGTGGTCTCGCTCTCTCTCTCTCTCTCTGCCTGTCGGGGTCTCTCTCTCTCTCTCTCTGCCTGTCGGGGTCTCTCTCTCTCTGCCTGTTGGTCTTGTGCATGCGCTGTCCTCTCAATTTAAGGGGCTTTATTGGGAAAGGGGGATATCTCTGCCTCTCTCTCTGCCTCTCTCTCTGCCTCTCTCTCTGCCTCTCTCTCTGCCTCTCTCTCTGCCTCTCTCTCTGCCTCTCTCTCTGCCTCTCTCTCTGCCTCTCTCTCTGCCTCTCTCTCTGCCTCTCTCTCTGCCTCTCTCTCTGCCTCTCTCTCTGCCTCTCTCTCTGCCTCTCTCTCTGCCTCTGCCTCTCTCTCTGCCTCTGCCTCTCTCTCTGCCTCTGCCTCTGCCTCTCTCTCTGCCTCTCTCTCTGCCTCTGCCTCTCTCTCTGCCTCTGCCTCTCTCTGCCTCTCTCTGCCTCTGCCTCTCTCTGCCTCTCTCTGCCTCTGCCTCTCTCTGCCTCTCTCTGCCTCTCTCTGCCTCTCTCTCTCTGCCTCTCTCTCTGCCTCTCTCTCTCTCTCTCTCTCTCTCTGCCTCTCTCTCTCTGCCTCTCTCTCTCTGCCTCTCTCTCTCGCTCTCTCTCTGCCTCTCTCTCTCTCTGCCTGTCGTGGTCTCTCTCTCTGCCTGTCGTGGTCTCTCTCTCTGCCTGTCGTGGTCTCTCTCTCTGCCTGTCGTGGTCTCTCTCTCTGCCTGTCGTGGTCTCTCTCTCTGCCTGTCGTGGTCTCTCTCTCTGCCTGTCGTGGTCTCTCTCTCTGCCTGTCGTGGTCTCTCTGCCTGCCTGTCGTGGTCTCTCTGCCTGCCTGTCGTGGTCTCTCTGCCTGCCTGTCGTGGTCTCTCTGCCTGCCTGTCGTGGTCTCTCTGCCTGCCTGTCGTGGTCTCTCTGCCTGCCTGTCGTGGTCTCTCTGCCTGCCTGTCGTGGTCTCTCTGCCTGCCTGTCGTGGTCTCTCTGCCTGCCTGTCGTGGTCTCTCTGCCTGCCTGTCGTGGTCTCTCTGCCTGCCTGTCGTGGTCTCTCTGCCTGCCTGTCGTGGTCTCTCTGCCTGCCTGTCGTGGTCTCTCTGCCTGCCTGTCGTGGTCTCTCTGCCTGCCTGTCGTGGTCTCTCTGCCTGCCTGTCGTGGTCTCTCTGCCTGCCTGTCGTGGTCTCTCTGCCTGCCTGTCGTGGTCTCTCTCTCTCTGCCTGTCGTGGTCTCTCTGCCTCTCTCGCTCTCTGCCTCTCTCGCTCTCTGCCTCTCTCGCTCTCTGCCTCTCTCGCTCTCTGCCTCTCTCGCTCTCTGCCTCTCTCGCTCTCTGCCTCTCTCGCTCTCTGCCTCTCTCGCTCTCTCTCTCTCTGCCTCTCTCTCGCTCTCTCTCGCTCTCTGCCTCTCTCGCTCTCTCTCGCTCTCTGCCTCTCTCTCGCTCTCTCTCGCTCTCTGCCTCTCTCTCGCTCTCTCTCTCTCTGCCTCTCTCTCGCTCTCTCTCTCTCTGCCTCTCTCTCTCTCTGCCTCTCTCTCTCTCTCTCTCTCTGCCTCTCTCTCGCTCTCTCTCTCTCTGCCTCTCTCTCGCTCTCTCTCTCTCTCTGCCTCTCTCTCGCTGCCTCTCTCTCGCTCTCTCTCTCGCTCTCTCTCTCTGCCTCTCGCGCTCTCTCTCGCTCTCTCTCTCTGCCTCTCTCGCTCTCTCTCTCTGCCTCTCGCGCTCTCTCTCTCGCTCTCTCTCTCGCTCTCTCTCTCTCTCTCTCTCTCGCTCTCTCTCTCGCTCTCTCTCTCTCTCTCTCTCTCGCTCTCTCTCTCGCTCTCTCTCTCGCTCTCTCTCTCGCTCTCTCTCTCGCTCGCTCTCTCGCTCGCTCTCTCGCTCGCTCTCTCGCTCGCTCTCTCGCTCGCTCTCTCGCTCGCTCTCTCGCTCTCTCTCTCGCTCTCTCTCTCGCTCTCTCGCTCGCTCGCTCTCTCGCTCTCTCTCTCGCTCGCTCTCTGCCTCTCTGCCTCTCTCTCTCTCTCTCTCTCTCTCTCTGCCTCTCTCTGCCTCTCTCTGCCTCTCTCTGCCTCTCTCTCTCTCTCTGTGTCTCTCTGTCTGCCTGTCGCGGTCTCTCTGCCTGCCTGTCGCGGTCTCTCTGCCTGCCTGTCGCGGTCTCTCTGCCTGCCTGTCGCGGTCTCTCTGCCTGCCTGTCGCGGTCTCTCTGCCTGCCTGTCGCGGTCTCTCTGCCTGCCTGTCGCGGTCTCTCTGCCTGCCTGTCGCGGTCTCTCTGCCTGCCTGTCGCGGTCTCTCTGCCTGCCTGTCGCGGTCTCTCTGCCTGCCTGTCGCGGTCTCTCTGCCTGCCTGTCGCGGTCTCTCTGCCTGCCTGTCGCGGTCTCTCTGCCTGCCTGTCGCGGTCTCTCTGCCTGCCTGTCGCGGTCTCTCTGCCTGCCTGTCGCGGTCTCTCTGCCTGCCTGTCGCGGTCTCTCTGCCTGCCTCTCTCGCTCTCTGCCTGCCTCTCTCGCTCTCTGCCTGCCTCTCTCGCTCTCTGCCTGCCTCTCTCGCTCTCTGCCTGCCTCTCGCGCTCTCTCTGCCTCTCGCGCTCTCTCTGCCTCTCGCGCTCTCTCTGCCTCTCGCGCTCTCTCTGCCTCTCGCGCTCTCTCTCGGCCTCTCGCGCTCTCTCTCGGCCTCTCGCGCTCTCTCTCGGCCTCTCGCGCTCTCTCTCGGCCTCTCGCGCTCTCTCTCGCCTCTCGCGCTCTCTCTCGGCCCTCTCGCGCTCTCTCTCGGCCTCTCGCCTCTCTCTCGGCCTCTCGCGCTCTCTCTCGGCCTCTCGCGCTCTCTCTCGGCCTCTCGCGCTCTCTCTCGGCCTCTCGCGCTCTCTCTCGGGCCTCTCGCGCTCTCTCTCGGCCTCTCGCGCTCTCTCTCGGCCTCTCGCGCTCTCTCTCGGCCTCTCGCGCTCTCTCTCGGCCTCTCGCGCTCTCTCTCGGCCTCTCGCGCTCTCTCTCGGCCTCTCGCGCTCTCTCTCGGCCTCTCGCGCTCTCTCTCGGCCTCTCGCGCTCTCTCTCGGCCTCTCGCGCTCTCTCTCGGCCTCTCGCGCTCTCTCTCGGCCTCTCGCGCTCTCTCTCGGCCTCTCGCGGCTCTCTCTCGGCCTCTCGCGCTCTCTCTCGGCCTCTCGCGCTCTCTCTCGGCCTCTCGCGCTCTCTCTCGGCCTCTCGCGCTCTCTCTCGGCCTCTCGCGCTCTCTCTCGGCCTCTCGCGCTCTCTCTCGGCCTCTCGCGCTCTCTCCTCGGCCTCTCTCTCTCTCTCTCTCTCTGCCTCTCCTCGGCCTCTCGCGCTCTCTCTCTCTCGGCCTCTCTCTCTCTCTCTCTCGCGCTCTCTCTCGGCCTCTCGCCCCTCTCTCTCGGCCTCTCGCCCTCTCTCTCGGCCTCTCGCCCTCTCTCTCGGCCTCTCTGCCTCTCTCTCTCTCTCTCTCTCTCTCTGCCTCTCTCTCTCTCTCTCTCTGCCTCTCTCGCGCTCTCTCTCTCTCTCTCTGCCTCTCTCTCTCTCTCTCTCTCTCTCTCTCTGCCTCTCTCTCTCTCTCTCTCTCTCTCTCTGCCTCTCTCTCTCTCTCTCTCTCTCTCTCTTGCCTCTCTCTCTCTCTCTCTGCCTCTCTCTCTCTGCCTCTCTCTCTCTGCCTCTCTCTCTCTCTCTCTCTGCCTCTCTCTCTCTCTCTCTCTCTCTCTGCCTCTCTCTCTGCCTCTCTCTCTCTCTCTGCCTCTCTCTCTGCCTCTCTCTGCCTCTCTCTGCCTCTCTCTGCCTCTCTCTCTGCCTCTCTCTCTGCCTCTCTCTCTGCCTCTCTCTCTCTCTCTCTCTCTCTGGCCTCTCTCTCTCTCTCTCTCTCTCTCTGCCTCTCTCTCTCTGCCTCTCTCTCTCTCTCTCTCTCTCTCTCCCTCTCTCTGCCTCTCTCTGCCTCTCTCTCTCTGCCTCTCTCTGCCTCTCTCTCTCTCTCTGTGTCTCTCTGTCTGCCTGTCGTGGTCTCTCTCTCTGCCTGTCGCGGTCTCTCTGCCTGCCTGTCGCGGTCTCTCTGCCTGCCTGTCGCGGTCTCTCTGCCTGCCTGCCTTCGCGGTCTCTCTGCCTGCCTGTCGCGGTCTCTCTGCCTGCCTGTCGCGGTCTCTCTGCCTGCCTGTCGCGGTCTCTCTGCCTGCCTGTCGCGGTCTCTCTGCCTGCCTGTCGCGGTCTCTCTGCCTGCCTGTCGCGGTCTCTCTGCCTGCCTGTCGCAGGTCTCTCTGCCTGCCTGTCGCGGTCTCTCTGCCTGCCTGTCGCGGTCTCTCTGCCTGCCTGTCGCGGTCTCTCTGCCTGCCTGTCGCGGTCTCTCTGCCTGCCTCTCTCGCTCTCTGCCTGCCTCTCGCGCTCTCTCTGCCTCGCGCTCTCTCTGCCTCTCGCGCTCTCTCTGCCTCTCGCGCTCTCTCTGCCTCTCGCGCTCTTCTGCCTCTCGCGCTCTCTCTGCCTCTCGCGCTCTCTCTGGCCTCTCGCGCTCTCTCTCGGCCTCTCGCGCTCTCTCTCGGCCTCTCGCGCTCTCTCTCGGCCTCTCGCGCTCTCTCTCGGCCTCTCGCGCTCTCTCTCGGCCTCTGCGCTCTCTCTCGGCCTCTCGCGCTCTCTCTCGGCCTCTCGCGCTCTCTCTCGGGCCTCTCGCGCTCTCTCTCGGCCTCTCGCGCTCTCTCTCGGCCTCTCGCGCTCTCTCTCGCTCTCGCGCTCTCTCTCGGCCTCTCGCCTCTCATCTTCTCCGGCCTCTCTAGCGCTCTCTCTCGGCCTCTCGCG